>NW_020955518.1:306401-373701 GCF_003031625.1 Empidonax traillii
ATCGCTTGCTTAATAAATTTATCAATTTTTAATTGGAACTAAGTTGTCTAAATTCTTAAACTAACTTATAACATCTACTAGAAGGGAACTTTTACAATCATCCATACAAGCAGTGCTTTGGCCTCAAAAGCTGTTCTGGTATAGAGAAGTTTATCTGTCCCTTTTGCAGGTTAAGGAAGAATTTTTCAGCTCACCACATCCAGACCTGTGTGGTGATTAGATGAGATAAAATGGACCTTTCTGGATAGATGGACAGGCAAGTTGGAGAGAAGAAACAGCACTGCAGTACCTTTAAAACAGCACTATGTGCACAGTAGTACCCTGAAGCAGGGCAGACAGCTGGGGCAGGTACAGCCTCACCTGGGCACCGTCAGTGAGCAGTCCTTGTGCCTGAGTCTTGATATCCTGAAGGTCTAGGATCAATCTTCACTTGGTCATGTCCCCATCTCCCATAGCACAGTGTAGGGGCCTCTGGAAAAGCCTGTTGTGGAAAGCCTGAGATTTCACAGAATCACCAAATTGTTAGGGTTAGAAGGGACCTCTGGAGATCTAGTCCAGCTCCAAAGGATGGTCACCTAGAGCAGGTTACACACAAGTTTCCCCTTCTGCTTCGGGACAGAACTGAAACCAAAGGAAAAACTTACCAAAACACACTCCCCCTCACCCCTGCACTGGCACCGGGCCGAGATGCTCACAGAGCAACTCCACAGTGACGCAGTTATCAAAGTTATCAAAGCACACGGGGCTCCGGTTCGGCATTTAATAAAGAGCCCTCCCCTCAAGGTGCCCGCGGACCGATCTCCTCCCCCTGACCCGGCGCGGGGCGGGCGGAGGGCGCGCTGGGAGCGATGGAGCTGGGCCCGCAGTTCGAGGATTCCCTGTTCTCCCCGAGCCGGGAGCGGCGCTCGGGCGGCGGGGCCGGGGCTGCCCGCGGCGCCAGGCACTGCGAGCCCCGGGTGAGGGGCCGGGGCTGCCCGCGGCGCCGGGCACTGCGAGCCCCGGGTGAGGGGCCGGGGCGGCGGGGGCAGCGCGGGCGGGCAGGGCGGGCGCGGCGCAGCCCGTGACGGGCCCGCTGTGCTCGGTGTGCCCGCAGTGGTTCCTCGGCGAGGACGGCGGGGACGAGGATGGCGCCGAAGGGGTCACGGGCAGCAAGTTCCGGGCGGACTGGGCGTACCGGCAGCGGGACTTTGAGGTATGCCCAGGGCGGGGGCCGGGGGGAGGGAATCTGTGGGAACATATCCCGGGGCGGCCCTGCAGCCCCTGGCGCGCTGACCCGGCACGAACGTGCGGGATGTGCCGCGGCCCGGGGGGCTGTGCCGTGGTTAGGCCGGCTCGGTAGCTCCTGGGTCGTGGTGAAAGCACGGCAGCCCCGGCCGGGCTCCGTCCGTGCCGCCCCCATCCATCCCTGGAGCCAGCATGGAGCAAACCGGGCAGGAACCCGCGCTGCCCCGGAACTGATCCCGGCCCGGCGTGCGCGTCTGAGCTGCTCAGCCTGAGCGGGGAGGGTGTTTGAGGCCGTGGGAGTCGTGGTCAGACAGAGCTTGGCGTGTGGGTTTCTCAGCTCCTGGGTGTGATGCCATGTCCCACACAGGCTGTCGGAGCCTGGCTGCGGGTCACCTTTCTCGGAGCTCCTCCCGCTGTCAGGTAGCAGTAGTGTCAGCCCCACCATGAATCGCCCCGGCTCTGCTGCCTCCGCCCGCTCCGGATGGCTGCCCGTGCTTTTGCCGTGCACTGATGGTGCCCGCTGCTGTTCCTGCCTCCTGTCCAAGACCTCTCCTCACTGGGTGCTTCCTGAGCCGCGTTCCTCATCATCCCTGCTTCCCTGCCGTTTGCAGTCCTATTTGCAGGATCCGGTCTCTCATTACCTTGTTTCCTTGTTGAAATCAGCAGCTCCTGCCCGTGTTTCAGCTGTAATAGCTTCCCGTTCCAGCCCATGGTTTGCATTACAGGCTCCCTGATTTCAAAGCCCTCAGCTGACTTCGGACCCTGCTCCTTTTGCCTTGCCCATTGGATTTGTGGATCTTTCAGTACCTCAGTTGGCACTGACCACGCTGACCATAATGTTATTCCTATTCCAGCAGTACTGTATACCTGAGAGATCTTTTCCACTCTCAGCTGAGGTGCCCTGAAGGGATTCATAAAAGTGTGCTGAGAGGAGAGATGCCTCAGGCTGCAGTCAGACCTGGCTAGTGACCCTCAGGAAGAGCAGATTTCTCCTTATGTGCTATGGTTCCCTCTCAGGAAAGAATGACCCCTCTTCAAATCTATTAAATGGAACAGACTCTTTTTTTGTTGCAGTGATCCATGTTAAAAATGTTTTCAGTCTTACTGCTAACCTAGATCACTGTAGCAGAACAAGAACCAGAACTAGACTGCACATAAAATTAAAGGATTTAAAAGCACTGTCCTTAGAAAGGGGTCTGGAAATATATAAATGGGGGCAGTAATCTCTTCACTTTTGTGAATACTTTTTTACTTCAGGCTAGGCCACGTGGTAGGAAATGCCAAGGACAGCAGGGATCTAAGCTGTGCCCATTTTTAGGACTGTAGAATCTGCTTGGGATTCATAATGCCTGATCCTTGCCAGGTTACACCCTTTGTCAGGTAAAAAGGCAAACAGGGTTGTCCTCAAACCCTCTGATCCATTTTCACCAGTGGCTGCTGCACGCACTGGGCAGAGAGCTCCCTCTTTTGCTTGAGAAGGAATGTGAGCTTAACACCAGGGAAAAAAATGTTTCAGCCATTTTGCTAGGAAGTATTTAGGGTATGCCTCCTGGAAGCTTTTTCTGTTGGAACCATTAAAGTTTGCAGGGAATAATTAAATATTCATTTTGAGAGATGGGAGAATGAGCACTGCTCTTTAGTCTTCTCATCTGAGCATTTACACAAAGGGGGAGGAATCAAGATTCTAGACTTAGCTTCACTGAATACTTAATTTAATGTATTTAAATGTTAATTGGAGTCCCAGTGAGTGCCCTGAGCGTTAAGCTACAGCAGTATTACTCATTCTTGTCTTTTTCCTTAGCCCAATTAATATTTATTTCATGCACATTAGAACCACCCTACAGAAACAATGGAGATTCAACTTCCTTGCTGTATTCTCTGAGTTACTGATTATGTGAGGTGAGGTCCTTGCAGGTTCAAACCTTCCCATGGAGAAGGTCATGGATTTGAAACAAGATCCCCCAGACTTAGGATGAGGATTGCACTGGTAGCTGGTAGAAGGATGCCTTGTGTCACATATTACCCAGGTCAGTAAATGGTCCCTTCTGGATCCAGGCTGGTGGGAGAGAGGTGGACAGATGTGTGGTGAACCCTGCTGCGGCCTAAACATGAGTTAGAATTGAGGCTGCTCATCACCATCCAAACTTGGCTGTGTTGCACTGGGGCCTCGTCTGCATCTGGCACAGGTGGTAGCTGAGTCTGAAGAAACAAAAATGTGGACTTCAGGTCCTGAATTCCCTTTGTGACTGTAGTCATAAACAAATCATACTGTCAGGCTTGCTTTTAAATGAAAAATCTCTCGCTGTTTTGTTTGGCTTTTCTTCTTGTGGACACTCCCAGAAAGCCCTGTGTGAATACTCAAACTGCCTACAGCTCTTACCTCCCGGCAACATTGCAATGAGACGGGATGTCCAAGAGGGCCAGGCTCGCTGTTTATCTCGCTTAGGAAGGCACAAGGAGGCTCTGGATATTGCAGAAAAAATGGTAAATAATGCAGTCTCTCTTTTAGGCTTTGAATTTTAAAACATTGCCAGTAGTTCTTTTATATGGACCATTTTCTGGAAAAATAATTTTCATTTGTATAATCCTTCAGGATGTTCAGTGCTCAGAGTATTTGGTAAACAGAGGGTAACTGTCACTGCAGATATAATCACTCTTTGGAAATCAGAACACCCTGTACCACAATGAGCTCCCTGTGCAGGGAAGCTGGTAGTCCTGGAAGGGACTAAATATCATGCTCTGCCAGGCAGAATTAATGCAATGTAATAGGAATTATAAGAAAGGGGATAAATGAGTGCTTAAATCTTTCCACTATAAAAGTGACAGTTTAAAACTCTCTTTTATTTCCATATACTTACTGCCAAACTGCCACCAAGAAGAGTATCTAGGCACAATTTGAGTTTTTCCCTTAAAGGAAAATATCTAGAGGCTCTGAATTCTGCTAGAATTTTACTGATGCTGTTTATTTTATATAAAAGGTATTTATACTGCAAAGAAAGGCAGCTGTGTAACACTGAAGGCAAATAAACAAATGACAGCATTTGGGACCTTCTTGCCTTCGGAGTGGGACAAGGAAGCTTGAGGGAATGCTGTCAGCTCGATCATGCAAGATCTGTATCCCATCGTATCATTTAAAATTAAGAGCACCATTTGTACAATTTAAATTTACCTTGTGGTGTTTGTATGTCTTTATTTAGGGAGACATTTTCTTACACTCTGAAGGATGATTCTGTTCTACTCCTGTTTTTAATCTGTTATCTTTTGTTTCTAGAGAAACCGCGCTACCAACACAGATCACTTAACGACGGTTCTCAACCTGCAGTTTTCCATTTACCAGGGTGTGGAAAATGTAGAAAAAAAGATCTTGTGTCTGCAGCAACTGATCTGCTTACATCCTTTCAACCCCTGGTTCTGGAAATTTCTTGCTGAAGCTTATATGGGCCTTTTACAGAATTTGTCTCCATTAGTCGTTCCAGGAACAAATCGAAATCGTTCTGAAGAGGTTAGTGTAAGTGACAGTCATTTCAAAACACTGACTGGAAGAGAGATTAATTTGCAGCCTCACCAATCAGACAGCCAGAAAGAAGGCCCTTGGTCCAGCCTTGCTGCAGAAACAAAGGAGGAGAATGCAGTGACTCGTAGCAGCAGCCAAGTGGTGAAAGAATTCCTCTGCACTTTGGGAGAACTGGAAAGGATGGATGAAGGGAAATGTGCAGATTCTGAGTCCTGGAAGCAGAACATGTTGAAGAAAGTTGGGATAAAAGCATGTGCCTCATTTATCAGAGCAAGGTATTCTTAGAATAAGAATATTATATGTATTCTTAGAATAATCTTAACTTCTCCCAGTCGAGAACAATGTGAAGCATATTTTTCCCAGCCTTATTGTTTTCAGATTACATTTTCAGTTTAAATGTTTGTTTCAGAATTGGCAACACTAACTTAGAAGCACTCTGCTATTGCTGCAGGTCTAAAAAGGAAAGTCTACTAGCATGGGAGCTGTGAAGAGTCTAAATCTGAGTGGAAAGAATAAACCAGTGTCACGTGCAGTTGAGAAGTAAAGCGTTTTTTAATGAGCTTATAATGTGAATCTTTTCAAGTAATTATGTACAAAGGGGTGTGTTCTTCAACAAATGCTCCTGTTAGACCATGGCTGATCCCTGGTCTGATATTAAAGATGCAGCAGCAGAAGTGCCCCAAAGGGAAGGCACAGCCAGTCTTCCTTCTGCAAGTGCCACCTGTCTTATTTGCTTGAAGCCTCATGCTTGAGTGAAAATGTATTTCATAATAATACCCCAATCTGCATAATGGATGAGGTTGAAAAATGAACTCTGTGACAACTGATTGACAGGGCTGCATTAAAATGATCTTTCCTTTTCTTTCCCCTCTTCCTAAAACTCTTGCACACAGCAAAAATCCCCAAAACATAATCTTTCGAAGAGATAATTAGGAACTTTATTAAAATAATCTTGGATGTTTTGTTCCCCCTCTTGCCTCTCAGTAATATATTAGTCACTGAATGTATTTAAAGGCATCTTAGGAACTTCCACAAATGTTTACAGAGAACACTTCATAACTGCCCTGTTAGGGCAAGATTTAGGAAATATAAAAAAACCCATGCAGTAGCTTTTAACTGTACTCAGACTAAGAGACAGAGACCTTAATTGCTACTTGGAAGAAGTTAACTGATTTACTACTGATATTGAATATTACAGGTACATTCATAGTAACAATTTGTGTTGCTTGTTTCAACGTGTATGGTTCAGGATTGAGCCAATTCCAAATGGTGGCATTTCCTTGCTTGGCTGCACAGTTTCACAGAGTGTTACTGTGGTTTGTATTTGCAGATACACTTGTTCAGGGTAAGCTTCTTCCCTGCCCAGGGCTTACACATTATATAGGCTGTCTAACATTTTCAGGGCTGCTGGATTTTAACTGGGATGTAAATGTTGCATAAACATATGTTGCAGGATAAATCGTACCTGGGAAAGGGATGTTAGTATTGCTTTTTGTAGGAAATAAGGTTCTGTGTTAAAGCATCATGAATAGTCAGCTCTCCTAGTTTTGAAAAAAAATTGAAGAAATTGTGTAAATTTTTAAAGATATTTTATCCTTTCTTACATTGTTTTGATGCAAATTTTGAAACATAAAATTTTATTAATTAAAAATACTTTCCAGTTTTACTTTGAATTTCCCAGTCAAAACTTTACTGAATTGACAGATGGTTTGTTGGTTCAGACTTGTGAATTTTGATGTTTATACTGCTCAGGTGAAAGTTTTCATCTAAGATCTTGAGTCTTCTCCATAAAAACCGCACACCATTATTGTAACACCAGCTTCACTTAACTTAAGTAAATGTGTGAAAAAAATTGTTGTTGTTCTTTATGCATAAAGCTTGAATTAAACATGGTTTCAGTAACATCACAGCCAAGTTCCAATGATCCCTTGGTGGAATATTGTAGAATCATAGAATACCAAGTTGGAAGGGACCTCAAGGATCATCTAGTCCAACCTTTCTTGGCAAAAACATGATCTAGGCAAGATGGCCCAGTACCCTGTCTGGCTGAATCTTAAAAATGTCCAACGCTGGAGAATCCACAACATTCCTGAGATTATTCACTGGCTGATTGTTCTTATTGTAAAAAAATTTCCTCTCATGTCCAGTTGGAAACTCCTTAGAATTAACATATACCTATTACTTTTCATCTTTCCCGTGTGGCTCCTTGCAAAAAGGAAGTCTCCATTGTCTTTGTAGCCACCCCTTAAATACTGAAACACGGTGATAAGGTCTCCCCTAAGACTCCTTTTCTCAGGTCTGAACAAACCCAGTTCTCCCAGCCATTCTTTGAATGCCAGGCTTCCCAGTCCTCTGATCATCTCTGTGGCCTTTCTCTGGACCGTAATAAAATCTCCAATATTTATCCCTACAATAATGCCCATTGTGAATTACAGAGAGTTCAAAGGAAATTCCTAGAAGGGTAAAATAAGCAGAATACCTGTTAATCCACCTGACAAGCAGATTTGAGACAAACATATGGATACTCTGACATTTTACAGTCCTTGTGTGAGGAAGACTCTGGAAACTGCCACTGCTCTCTCTGGAGGAGCAGTTGGTGATGGGACTCTGTGGCATGAAGCCATGTCATAAGCACAATGTCTACCCTTCACTGAATGGTGATGGTGACTTCTGGGGCACTGCTTGCACATAAAACTGCGATGAAAGCTTCCAGAAAATATTCCAGGTTTGGCCTGTATGGGGAGGATGTTAGATATTTATCTAAAACCCCCACATTTGCAGTTTTTCAGGTTACAAAAACAATCACTGCATAGGAAAAAAGTGTGCTGCTGTCTTGTTAGGCTGCAGTAAGGATGTGGGACACCTGGTGGGTGCAGTTATCATCACAGGTCTGAGCCGCACTTTTGAACGGTGTGACAAAGACATGGGCAGCAAAACGTTTGTGCAGAGCAACCAGAGATACTTGGCATGTTGTTTTTTAAAAATACTTCTCAGCAGGTCTCTCATAGCACAGATACTCTGTAGCCATCGTGGATTAATACAGATGTATTTACTTTTTCCAGTCAGCTAAAGTCAGGAATGGCTGTTTTAAAGTACTACATATTAGTTGGGTTTAGGTCTGCTGACTTACTCTTTTGCCAGCCGTGCCAATTTTTAACTGCTTTTCTTTTTCCAGGCTTCTATTTCAGCTTACGCAGTTGCAACAGTCGTCCTTTGTGCTTGAGAACAACAGAAAAGGCCAAAAAGAAATCGATGACAAAGTGGCACGACTTGGTTTCGATGAAAACTCCTTGCTGTTGATGACCAAGGTGAGGGGATGTTTCGTTGTGGGCAGGTTCTCAGCTCTGTGCAGACTGGTGGTCCTGTAAGCGTGACACCCTCCTGAGCTACTGAACTGTGCCAGGGCAGAAGGGAAATTAGCTGGGGCGGGCTGCTGGCAGTGTGTTATCTGGATCTGACAGGGATGCCTACGGAGCTCTGCCCTGCGTCACAGGTGTATCTATCTCTGATCTGCTGAGACTCTCCTTGCAGGAATGTTCAGGGTTGTTAAGTTTCTCACCGGACTTGTATTTGCAGATGCATCATTGCTGTGCATTTCCTGGGATCCACATTTTATCTCAGGAGTTTTAGATGCCCCAAAGTGAATCACAAGTCTGAAATGGAAGTGGAGATTACTTTGATGGCCACTGCAGTATTAAACACTTCCAGAAAATGTATTACATATTTTCAGAAAAAAACAGAGACAATATTTTACGTTTCTTTGTTCTGTTTGGTGTACTGGGTTCTAGTTTAAAGAAATACAAAGGAAGAGAATAATATTGCATGATTTTATTCATAGAGATTATACATTTTTAGTGCTGTTTATGAAGCTTCTGACTTCTGTCTTAAGGAACTAAAGGGAGCCAGCAAGGTTCTAACTTTGCTGCCAGCATTACAGCTTTAGTTAGTGACAGCTGAGCCACTGCCGGGCTGGCAGTCAGTCTATGGGATTGTATCCATGAGAGGGCAGTAGCATGCAGGCTGTCTCAGGGTTGGAAAAGGCTAAGGAAAGAAACTTCCCTTTTCTTGGACACGCCCGAGGAGGAGCTCAGAGTGTTGATGCTGATGCGAGGTGAGCACTGAATGCAGAGTTGGCATTGAGATTTCCGCTGCTGTTCAGAGTGAACCCCCCCCACGCCGTGCAAGCAGAGCCAGAAGCTGGGAGGGGCTGTGCAGCTGTGAGGCTTGGGCTCAGCTCTCCCTGTGCACTGCAGAATTCCGCAGGCAGGCAACTTGAGCATGACCTGGGAGCTTCTCCAGGATGGTGTGTGATTCATGTGACAAGGGCTTTCCTCATAAAGATCTCTTATTAATGCCACGTTTGCTGGTTTTTTCTGCAAGTTGTTTTCTTGTTTCCAGTCATCTTTTTTACTCTTATTGCAGGTTATGGGGCAGGATCTTATACCAGAAAAACTAAAAGAGGAGCTTCAGGGTGAGGTAAAATGCATAGGCCCTTCAGCATTGTCATCATTGGTAAATGCTTCGATCGTGGAATTTGAAGTCAAATGGTTCGGTAATCTCCAAGATGATTTATGACACTTTGACAGTCAGTTATATCTCCCACCTTTAGTAACTTAAAGGTTTTGTTGTATTTATTCTTGTATCTCCAAATGATTATGGCATGATTCATGCAATAAAGTTCATATTGCATTTTTTAAGAATTCTTTTTGTATGTCTTTCAGGAATGGATATAAATCTCTGCATTTAAACTCTTAACCTTGCATCATTTTCTTTGTTCACTGGTGGTTTGTATTTAAAATTATGAGGAGTCCAGTATAAAATCAAGCTTTCATTTCAGCTTTCAGAGGTAACTTTCCATCATAAACCTCACCAGTTTGTGTTTGAAGCACCTGTGATTTTTTTGAGGCCTGCAATGCCAGTGGGACGGAAGGCTTTCTTTATGATGTGCAATTTGAAAGTTTCTTGGTATCAAATTCAATGTTGTTGCATTTAAAGCCATGGAATTAGCCATTTTCTTAGGTAATTTAAGTAATAGTAATTTTCTGTTCAGAGATGGATAGCTAGAAATCCTAAATATATTTATGATGAGAAATTGTCAATAATTCCATATGTTTTAGGAAGAAAGTAAAGTAGTAAAGTAGTAAATATTTCACTTAGAACTAGCATATTTTTTTTTCTCTTCAAAGCAGGCGTAGAACAAGCTATGGTCTTGTCTTCAGTGTGCTTAGATGGGGGAGAAGAAAAACTGTCAAGGTTGTTTATATGTGTACTGAAGAGTGTTTAGTCAGATCATATCCTTTGTAAAAGCCTTGCAAGGAAAATCTTTGCTGTGAAAACTGGCAGTGTTGTTTCTGCCTCTTGCAGCTCCTTCTGTTGTGCATTCAGTTGATAGTGAATTTGCATCACTTCGCTTTCTGATGCAAAAAGAAAGCCCCAAGCACACCGATGCTGCTGTGCTTTGGGCTTCTACAGAAAAGGGCAAAGATTCTCCTGTAGTTTGTTTCACTGGAAATAGTTTACATTCCGGACATACATGATGTGCTCTTCCCCCCATCTTCTCTTAAACTGTACCTTTTTATAAAAGTGTTCTATAATGGATGTAGTTTAAAACTAGGAATCTTCTAGACATATTTTGCTGTCACTTTTGTTCATGTTTTCCTGTGTTTTCTTTCTGAAGTACTAACGAGTGCTGAAAATTTAAATAGCTCGCAGTTGAATGGTAATTCACCATGTGTGAATTGTTTCTGCTTCTTTTAGGTGAATTTTCAATCTTGGAAATACTGATTAGGGAACCTGGCACTAATCACAGAATGGTTTGGATTGGAAGAGACATTAAAGATCATCTTGTTCCAAGCAGGGACACCTTCCCCTAGACCAGGTTGCTCAAAGCCCCATCCAACCTGGCCTTGAACACTTCCAGGGATGGGGTAGCCACAGCTTCTCTGGGCAGCCTGTTCCAGTGCCTCACCACCCTCATAGTAGAGGATTTCTTCTGTATATCTAATCTGAATCTGCCCTCTTTCAGTTTGACACCATCCCCCCTTGTCTTGTCACTACATATCCTTGTAAAAAGTCCCTCTCCAGCTCTCATAGCCGTCTTCAGTACTGGAAGGTTGCAGTAAGGTCTCCCTGGAGCCATCCCTGCTTCAGGCTGCAGAGCACCAACTCTCTCAGCCTTTCCTCATAGCAGAGGTGCTCCATCTCCCTGATCATCCTGGTGCCCTTCTCTGGACTTGCTCCAACAGGTCCATGTCCTTTCTGTGCTGGGGGCCCAGAGCTGGATTCAGTGCTCCAGGTGGGAACTCACCAAGCAGAGCAGAGGGGCAGAATCACTTCCCTCGCCCTGCTGCCCACACAGCTTTTGACGCAGCCCAGAACACCTTTGTCTTTCTGGGCTGCAAACTCATATTGCTGGCTCATGTTGAGCCTCTCATCCACCAGCACCCCCAAGTCCTTCTCAGCAGGGCTGCTCTCCGTCTTTTCCATCCCCCAGCCTGGATTGCTACCAGGGGTTGCCCTGACCCAGGTGCAGCATGTTGCACTCGGTCTTGTTAAACCTCACGAGATTCCATGGGTCCACTTCTCCAGCTTGTCCAGGTCCCTCTGGGTGGCATCCAATCCTTCAGGTGTGTCAACTGCACCACTCAGCCTGGTGTCATCTTCAAGCTTGCTGAGGGTGCACTCGATCCCTTTGTCTATGTCACTGATGACGAGACTGAACCCTTGGTGTGGTGTAGCCCTCTGCTAAGTCGACTGAAACCTCTCCAGAAAAATGGAATATCAGCTTCAGCCACGTCAAATTATCTTTGATAGTTTGGTGAGCTAATGTGATTAAACCACATCCTGGTCAGCCCATTACGAAAGATGATGAGTTGGCAGGTACACTCGGTGAGCATTAGTGCACTCATAGTGCACTGCAGAGTCCTTGGTTTAGTCATGCGTGTGCTTCGCTAGGTGGAGGTTTTTGTGGAGGTTTTTGTGTGCGTTTGTGCAGCGCTATGGTCGGGTGGCACTGAAGGCCACCTGAAGGGCTGGGAATGCTTTTAAGACTAAGTGGTGGTGTAAGTTTTCAGTAGGGACTGTCCATAATGTGCTGTAAATTAATTACAATGTTGGCATCAACAGTAGAATATTACAGCGAAGACAGCAAATATAGAAAGGTTAACGCTAAACATGTCAGCAAAAAAATGAAACAGGGACATCTCCCAGTTTTCTCTTAAACTTAAGGTCATGAGTAGCCACATGAAAAGGCTGTCATTTTTTCTGCCTCAGCTGTGGAGTAGATTCAGTAGTTAGGGCACCAGAACACAGCTTTTATGGAACCAGGTCTGTATAGATATTTAATGGGAACTCGCCATAAGATTTGCCTCCACAAATAGCATTGGAACTGTTTTAGCAGCAAATTAAATACTTGCCAAATGTTGTCATTTTGTGATGGAGATGTCCAAAATACATGGCAGATTTGGAAACAGATACAGGGGATTTGGAAACTTTTTGGTGCGTGTGCAAGTTGTTTGACCTGAGGTTGTCTCTCAGGTTGGGAACACAAGGGTTAACTCCCACTGGCTCCAGGAGTCAAAGGCAAGTGGCATTTGTTAAGAACAGGCAGTATTTTCTCATAACAATAAAGCAAAAATGTTGGTTTTAACGACTGCAAAGAAAACAAGATGAATGTTGTTCTGTATGTGTCACATAGTTACTGTTCCAAATAACCAGTGTTTATTGCACTGGGGCTATAAAATATTCCTTTGTCCAACTTGTGCCTGGCCATCTCTCATCTCAGCTACTTCAGTTCGTCCTTTTTTGGCCTTCTCACTTTTTTGGCATGCGTCTTCTAACTCCAGTTTTCTGTTTTTGATCATGTCTCGGGGGGGGCTTTGTGTTTCCATCTTGCATTGAATGCTTCATTGTTGCTTCTACGTTCTGCATAATTTTACATCTGCCTGTAATAGATTTCCTCATGTTTTGGCTCTTATGATATTATTGTTGGTATTTGTACATGCATCAGTACTCCATGCTAAGTTAAATAGCAAATTTTAGTGTTGCACATTGCAAGTGAGAATCCTTTAACAGTTACTGAGCTCAAAAGCCAGATGAAGGCAAGCAAATCCATTTCAGTAACAATTTGGCAACCCAGGTGGGACTAAGTGAGTTCCCAACCTGGTAAGCGTGGTGATGGGATACTGGGTCAGTTCACCCCATTTTCCTTGCAAGATCCTTGTTCCTGAGAATGGTACTAAATCTGGGAACAGCATCAGTCATTGAGGGGTTAAATAGGTAAGGTAAAATGGGGTTTACTGGTGAGAGATATTCTGAGAAACTGGAAGAAAATTGATGGTACTTTAAGACTCCATCAAGTTTATGTAGTTCTGTGTCAGGGTGAGTGCCTGGAATTCAGGAGAGGACACCCTCCAAGCCCTGGTCCCAGGGAGGTTCATTTGATGTGAGAAAGCTGACCTTCCTGCCTCATCAGTGATACAGCTGGCTTTCTGGGCTGCTCTCAAGCCATTCACCCCACTCGGTGCAGGTGCTGTGGATTGCCCCAGCCCAGGGGCAGGAACTTGCACTTGGCCTTATTGAACTTCATGGGGTTCACATGGGCCTCCAGCCTGTCCAGTTCCCTGTGGACAACATCCCATCCCTCTAGTGAATCACCTGCACCACTCAGCTTGGTGTCATCCCCAAACTTGCAGAGGGTGCAGTGTGTGGTAGGAGTGTTTATCTGAGCACATCTCTTGACGCAGATGGACGCAGTAGGTAGATAGGTAGGTCAGCATTCTGTCATGGCCTTCGCGATGGTTTCTGCAGCTGCCTGTAATCATGTTGCCCTTCCTCACTAAGTGGTCATGCTCGTGGGGGCCTGTTTTTGGCATTGCTGAAATTGTGAAGTCTTCCATCAAAACTGAAATTTTGTTCATTTGATGTTCAAGTTCAGACATTGCCTGAACCAAAACAAGCTGTTTCCCTGATCCCACCAAAAATAACTCTTAACTCACACTGACCCTTCTGGATTATTAGCTTGACCCTTATCCACTTTTCACTAGCTGTGTTCTCCAAAGCTTCTGTAGGCAGACTGTCTTGCCCCAGAGAGATGAGAATAGCTCCTTCATGGATTTCACAGGTCATGGACTGAGAAAATGAAGGTTTCAGATGTAGTAGTGTATAAACTTCTTCCCACACCCCCCTCTGTAGCACCCCCAGCTGGGCCACAAGAGATCAGTGAACGGAATCACATTTAGAAGAAAAATCCTAATTAGGCTGGTGGGACACCTTAATTCTATTCCTCTTGATTTCAGAAGAAACAAAATGTCTTTGCTCTTCACCTGGGCTCTGACTGTATGGGACTCCTTCAGCTTTTGGAAGAGAAGAGAGTAAGGTGCACAAATCAAGAGAATATTAAGAAACAAAATGATTCTCAGAGGGATTTTAATGAAAGTCTTCTCTTTTATTTGAATGGTTGTTATATTCAGATAATTATGTAGAATTGTCATAACAAAGAAAATAAAATTTCCCTTCTTCCCAAGGAATCAAAAAAATGTTGCTATGTACAGAATTTACAATTATATGCAATTGTTACTCTGGACTCCAACATTTGGTATCACTGGTTAAAATTCCCACACTGAAGCTAGAGCAGGATGTGTTCATCCTGTACCTTTCATAATGTTCTTTAAACTGAGCATTCTTCCAAGGATGAGTAACTTTTCCTCACTTGAGATCTTGCTGCTGCAAACACTTTTCATCATCCACAGCCTACATAATTAAATTGTATTCCTTTCTGAGCAGGTGAGAAGTCAGAGAAAACAGGCTAGATGTACAAGTGTGGTTAGGTTTCTGTTTTCTGTTGGAGTCTGATTAAAGATAATACAAAGAAGGTGTGAAAAAAATAATCTACTGATAACAGATGTTAGGCATCCTGGTAACTTTGGTTTAAACTTTGTTTCATAAATTTTCTTTTGCTTACAGAAGCTTCCTTTGTTTTGGCAGAAAGTTTTTCTGGTTTGGTTCAAGCTGGTGAACCTCTGTAACCCTTTGTAACTGTAGTCCATTGGCACTAAAGACACCCAGTTTCTCTTTAAAAATAAGAAACCTTGAAGAACTCAGAAATAAAGCGTCATTATCTCTAACTTCATGATCAATCAAATGACCATGGAGAGGATTTCTGAGATCCACGTGCTGCTAAATGAATTTGAACTTAATCCTGGGGTGTTGCTAGTAGGACTTTGCTTCTTTAACTCGGCTTTGTTTTCCAGTCTGAATGTACACAGCTGCTCTGCAATAAGGAAAGTTGCCCTGAGCTGGTGGCATTGGAGGTTTGTCACCAAGGGTGCTGGAACGTGTTTCTAACGAGTGGAAGTGATCATGTGGTGGGGGTACAAGGTGTTTTCTGTAAGCGGAACTGTCGGGCTTGGTCCATGTGATGGGTAGCGGGTCCCTTCCTAGAATCCTTAGGAAGAGATGTCCTTGCTCACACAGAGAACTCTGAGACAGTGCTGTGGCAGGCCCTCCCTGCCAGCCCAAAGGGAGTCCTCCTAAATCAAGATTAAGATGTGATGACAGCACGAAGGCAGCCTGCTGCTGCTGGCATGGCCTCTGTTTGGCACTGAAATAGCAGCCTTCGGTCTCCTTATGCAAGTGCATAAAATGCTTAGTAGTAAACTGTGCCTTACCCCCTTTCAGTTGCCTGGACATAAGAAGAACAGTTACTGTACTCCTGCTACACAAATGTGCCGCCAAGGGCAGGTGATAGGCAGCAGCAGTGCTGCACTGTGAGCAGCATTATTTAGATGTGTTCTTCCTGGGATCATGATGCACCTGAGGTTCACACACTAGCAGGCTTGGCTTTTTAATTAGGGAAACGAAGCATCCATAAGCAACAAAACAAGAGGCTTGAAATCATCCTCATTTTGTATTATGCAGAATTTCTATATTCATCAGTACACAAGCGATTGCTAAACAGGTCCTCGCTGCGTTTACTCGCATTTCCAAACAAGGTGGTTATTATGCAAACAGGTTGGCTTTGTGGAGGCATCTCCAGGATGAGTTTAACCCTGTCCTGTTCGGTTCCTCTTGCCTAAGTCTTATAGGTCTGTAAACGTTCATGTTGTTATACGGAACTGGGGAGTTTTCAGCCATGTAGTGCGGCTGGTAGTAGTTGGCCTGGATGGCCGCCTGTGGAGGGGGAGGTGTGAAGGAGACGTAGCTGTGGAAGGAATTAACTCGATGGAGAGGTGACTGGGGGGCGAAGTTGCTGTTGAACATGGGAGTTCGTGGGGTTTGCTTGGTCTGGTGGGTGCTGCCAGCTGAGAGGCTGCTGAAGGCATCGGAAAGAGTGTTGGCGCTTCCCTCGTCACTGTAGGGGAGGCTGCGCGGAGCGGCCCAGCTCCGGCTGAACAGGAAGGGCAGGGAGCGCGGGGGGGACTTGGGGCCCCTCACCGGCTTGGACAACGCGTAGAGGTGCCGGAACTCCTCATCAAACAGCTCCACAACTTGGCCTGTGAACTTGGAGAGGAGGTTGCGGTGAACCTGCCCACACAACCACGTGAAGCTGGAAGAAGAGACAAGGTGAGGGTTAGTGTTAATGCCGGCCATGAGGAGCTGGAGATCCCCACAGGGGTGATGTGAAAGGCAAATGTGTTTTACTGCTGAAGCCTCTTGTCTAAACACAGGATGAAGTCGGTGTCGCAGTTGAATTTCAGGTCAGTTCACATCAGTGCTCTTTGACTTGGATCAATCTTTGTTATTGCAGCTGCCTCTAAAACCTTCAAGAAACCTTGTGAAGTTACACAACCTCCTAAAGGGAGTGGCGATCCAGATCCACTGCAGGGCTAAATGTCAGCTACAATACCCAAGGTTTGGGTGTCTGTTCCACGGAAAGGAGTTTAGACCCCTCTTTTGAATCTCTCTTCCACACACAATGTTTAAATTCAGGTCTTACACCAGGTTTTATCTGCACACGCGTGAATTGTACCTTGTACTGTGCAGAATGCTGTGCCAGTTGGTAACTCGTACCCACTCAAAACTGGCATCAAAAAGACTAGTAAAAAATAACCATCCTTAGTTTTCATTTTGCCATAATCTATCTGCATTGGCCAAGAGAAACACATAAAAACCCAGCCTCCCTGTCACTCATCCACAAAACAAACCACCACACCTGACAAATGCTTATTTTCTTCACTACAGAGAAAATGTAATTATAACTATTTCCTACAGCCTTTCCAAAAATAAATATACTACTTTGCTATAAAGGGAGAAACACCATAACAGTTTTCATTCTGCTCGTCCAGAGACACACCCTAGGATAACCCATAGCTTTTAAATGATTTTTCTTTTATGTGCTTCCCTAACGCAGTCAGCAAACATAAATTTGAGCTTTTACAAAACCACAAGCCAGCCTGATTGTGCCATGCAGGCTGCCATGTCTGAGCAGCAGCAGCACCAATAAAATGAGCATAGTTGAGAGAATAAAATGTAATTACTCCCTGAGCTGACCAGGGCTTGAGCTGTGCAGCAGAGGATACAGAGCAGCACTGGATTTGAACCTGAGGTTATTCTGTGTTGGCAAAGCTCTGCCATGGTTATTCCTGCGTGACTTTATTAGCTACACTGGATTTGCACAAGGATTGCTGAGAGCCAGATTTGGTTGTAGGTGTGTGCATTTAAAATCTTGTTCTTGTCATGTTTTGACAAAACTCCTGTGAATCTCAGTGGGACTGACAGCCTGAGCTGATGCTGAGGGAGTAAGACAGACAATTTTCATATGCCTGTCCAGAGCATTCCTAAAGAGGGTTGGGTTTGGGGCATACAGTGGTTTTACACTGTTGCTTCAGGAGCAAGGGGAGGAGTGAAGAAATCGATAGTTCAGTGCCACTGGGCTACTCTGCAATCTATACTGTGTGTTTTATGATTGGACGTGAAAACACACAGTAAGTTACTAGAATACAGGTAACTTCTCATCCAGTTTGTTCAAATCATTCCAAATATGGACAAAACCATAGGAGCCAAGGTAAAGAGCGCAGCAAGCTAACTCCCTGCTGTGTGTGTAACTGCTGTGCTAGCTCAACGTTGCCTTAATTTACTAAGCAATGCTCTCTAAACCTTTGCATGTCCTTCACCTAACTGTTAAGGAGACAGTAATTCAGGAATAAATACAAAACCACACACAGTCTAGAATATCTGCACTGAAGGTTACAAACTCATGAAAGGGCTGAGGTGTAAAGTGGCAGGTTTATGTGCTAGAGATACATCTAGTTTACAAAAGAAAATGTAGACAAAAGTATAACATCAATCACATTTGTAAATGGTTTTTAAAAGCAAAAAAAAAAAAAAAAATCAGAGGAAAAAACTGTTCTGCCCAATTTTGATAATTTACTCCCACATGAAACTTCCCAGAGTACATGACAGACAGATACGAGTTTGTGGCTCATTGATCTTATCTGTAATCACTGTAAACAGAAAATTGGATCAAAAGATTCTCCAAGAACTGATAGCAAATAGGTCAGCTGCAAAGTTACAATGTGAGACTTATGTGATTTTATACAAATGTTTGTAGTCACAGCAATGTACATTCTGTGCACTTTGCTGAAAAACAAAGCTGAACTTGACACTGAGACTTAACAGATTTTCATTGGCTTAATTCTAAGAGGAAATTATTGTTTAGGTTTTAGGCCCTGTTTTGCTCCTTAGTTTACAATTCCAAGTGCTCTTTTGAGAAAGGCTCAGAGAAGTCTTTGTCACTATCTGCCCAGAAGGATCATTTTTCTACCAGACCTCTTTGAGTGAGGCTCATCAGGAAGAAGAGAAAACAAAAAGAAGTAATGCCTAGATTGGGGCCAATGCTGTATCACAAATTCAGTCATTAATAGATGCTTCTCAGCCATCTTGCCAGGCTTTGTCCCATAACCTATGCCCTGTTCCAGATCCTCTGATATATGGTTGTCTGAATCATAACCCACCTCTCCTGTTCAGTATTGGGGCTTGTTTTGTAATGAGTGTCCCCTCTGCCTTGCTGCAGCTCATTAGGGATGCTTTCATCCCTGTGTTTGCAGCACTGCAGCAATGTGCAGCAAACAGAAATACTACATCATAATCCCATAGATACTGGCAACAAAAATTGAGAATAAAACTCTAATTTAAAACACTCATCCCTATACTTGTGCTGACGTGTGTGGAAGAGAGTTCAGAAGTTTCTCAGCCCTGGTCTGCCCTGTGCAGCAGGACCACACTTATTCACACTGAGCAAAGCAATGGTTTTTAGTGTGGTTTTAAAAACTGTGCCAGAGCAGGAGATGCCACAGACTCCGTGGTGGTTCCTTTGCCTTTAACTAGTAGTCAGCTTCAGTCCTCTTTCTTCACTGTCTATTAGGCAAATATATTTTGTCCCCAAACACTTTGGGAAACACTGAACCAGAGTACCTTTTTAGAGCAGTACGTCCTGAAGGGCTACTTTATTTCCTCAGCCTGTTCCCCCTCCCTCCCATTACAGTCATGCAGTGCACAGCACTTACATAAAATTGGCTGTTGTACTGTAGATCTCTTGTATTAGTTTTAAGATCTCTTCCAATTTGATTTCCAACAAATGCATTGCAGAAGAGTTTGAGTTCTGTTTTACTCTACATCCATTTTGTTTATTCATGAAGAGGTTGGTGGATAAGGCGTAACAGAAATCTTCCAGATCAATAAAGGGAGAGCTAACAAGAAATGCCATACACTGATAGCCAGCTATAAGCCATATGAATCTGCAAACTGCTGGTGCTGAGCGTGCTGAAGCTAAATAATGTATAGATTGGTTCCTCACCACCCTCTGTTTGCTGCTGGATAGGGGATTATGTACTTGAGGTCGGTAGATATTGCAACAGCAGCAGAGAAAGACAGAAGTGACTGCACAGGACTTCAAGGGGTTTTAGTTTGGTGGCTTTTTTTTTTTTTTTTTTAGGATTGAAAGAGAAGCCAAAAGGAAGCTTCTTGGCTAAAGAAAATAGAACTTGTCCTGTCCTTCTTCCATACATCCTTCTCTTCTACTCTCTCTATAAATCTGCTGTTGTATTTTTACACATCTCTGGTGAGGGATTAAAAGCCACACGAAGGAACAAGAAAAGCAAAGAGTGGTCAGTAAAAAAAAACCCCTGGGTGTCCACTCATTTTTGTCTGATGGGTTGTTAGGAAATGGAATGTGGACACCTGAGCTCCTGCAGCCCATCCCCACATTGTTACCTAAATTTACCTTCATTACTATGGTTATGTACTCTTCCTGGCAGCACAGTTTTATCAGACCAGGGACATTTAAGCTTCCAAATCGTAAACTGGGATTAAGAAACACGATCACATCCTTTTAATTAAATAATCACCTCCTGTATTTTTGCATCTGGATTTCTAGGATACACTTAGTCGTTTGGGAAGCTTATCTATGTAGCCATGATGCTTAGGAACTTCATTTATTTGATATAAGCTCAGGGTCTCCTGAAATTCCCTGACTGGAGGATCTTGGATCTTAATTAAAAACCCTGTTGTTGAGATGCTATATCCTCTACCTGAAATAATTACAGCAGCTCAGAAAAATAAAAGGGAAAAAAATGAAGGTACAGCAGTCACACAGATATATACTGCCTACCTACTAATGAAACACGAGGAAAAACAGTAAGTCTCTGAAGAATTTATATTTTAGCTTTAATCACTAAACTTGTCATATGGAGAATAAATCCTCAGATAAGATGAGTGACAGATGCTACATTAAGGGATCCCGAGGGAGATGGAAATGTATCCTGAGAACCCAAACAACGAGGAAAGTGTAATATTAAGCTGTACACATTTCTAGTTCTGCTCCAGGGCTGAACCAGCAAAGTTGTTTACATTAGTTTCTGAACATTTAAATTAAAACCCATGCTCCATAAAGAACTAATACCAGCTTTAAAGCAAGTTAAATGGATTTTTGAAAAATGGCACATATTTGAAAACATGAGGGGTTTTTGTTACACAAAATCTTCTTACCTGTACAAAAATTTCCAAGGCACTTTTTTGTGAAGTAACATTAAAAATCATAAAAGAGTACTTAGACGTGAACTGCAATAGCTTATCTCACCTGTAAGATCCTGAGAGCACGTATCTCCAGTCAGAGATAAGAAATTTTTCTTTTATTTGTCCTGAAAATTTCCTGCCTGATTTGGCACAGTAAACCTCTCCAGTAACACTGCGGACTGAAATATTCTGTAAATAAAAATAAAATGGAATTAATTACATTTTTTAAAAATCAGAAGTGAAGGGCCCTTCCCACCCACCTTTAGTTCTTCACTTCCCCAATGCTGGATTTCTTCCTGGACTCTCCGATGTGGTATTTCAAGGTTTGTGTCTAGAGGAAACCTAACCAAGGTCTCTCACTTGCCACAGGGTTCACTTGTTTCACTGGGGACATAAACCCTGCATGGAAGCTCATCCAGAGGGAGCTGTGCTGTGTGACTGATACCCCAACCAAAACGAGTGCAGGATGTGCCCAGAGCTGAGAGCAGCCTGTTGCCTCCGCTGACACCCCAGCCCCAATCTGCTCTAGCTGTGAGCTCTCGTTTTACACAGCAGGGGAAAACCTCTGCTCCTCCAATCCACCTGGGCCTGCACGGACATACATGCTGCTCTTCTGGAGCAGCTCAGACAGCTGCTGTCCTTCAGGATCAGATGTGAGAACACGTGTCAGTTTGGCCCATGGGATGCTCTGCACTGTCCTTGCACCTCAGCAAATGCATTTCAGGCTCACCAGGCACCTGGGCGTGACTCTGCCACACACACACTTTGCAAAATCAAGGCCTTAGTAAAGGAGTGGCACCAAGGGTTTGACTCGCTTGTTGTGAAAGCCTGTGTGCTGTAGCTGCACACTCACAATAAATAGTGCAGGCTTCTTCTTCCTTGGTGTGGGGGGGTTACAAACATGCAAACGCTGGTATTATTTTAAATTTTTTATATATTTGGGGTGGAATTCAGCTGTTGAAAAACAGGTGTCTGGTGCACGTGAGATGCCTTCAGGCCTCCTGCATGCCCCACAGCTGCTGTTCCAGAGATCTGTTGCCTCTGTGGTATCACCCATCCCCACGGAGATGCCACAGGTGCCCTACAGCATCTCAAGCAACCACCGAAATGATCCCTAGGAGAGGTTTTTTTAAAGCCAGTTCCCTGTGACAGAGCTGAAGACAAATTAAGCTAACAGCCAGCTAAATTTGAGGCGTTATTTATCTTTAAAACAGAGATTTAACACGTTTTATCAGGCACTTCCCAGTGCAACCACAGTATTGCCATGCAAAAGAGTTTCATACACCTTCTCCCCGTGGCTGCCAGACCACAGCTGCTGCAGAGCTATTAAACAGAAGCAGTTGCAATGCTTACATTAGACAGCTCTACTAGGAGAGTTAAGCTCTGTTTTAAGACTTCAGGGCCGTGATTAGTTTCATCTAGGGACCTGATGTAAATGCCTTACCTTCCTATAATATCCATGGGAAAACGTAGGCATCTTCAGAGAGGAATTAGGCGCGCTAATACTACCTCAGGTGATCTCTTGCTCCCTTTTAATTACAAGGTGGGTTGACCCTGGCATAACCATGCTCCTAGCTCAGAGTGCCTGAAGTTAGGCAGATGAATCTGAGCCTAAGAGCTTCCCAGAGCCACAGTACCTTGAAGAGATCCTCAGCAATTTGCAACTTGTCACACATCTCCGAGAAGAGATTTATACTGCCATGATCGAGCAACAGGTAGACAAACACCATGCGCTTGTTAGCTGCCTCCAGGAGGTCACAAAGGATCTCAGTGTCCGTGAACACATCCATCACGATAGCCAGCACCTTGGGGAAAAAAAGCACAGGCATTAGCAGAGTCAATTTACATAACTTTCAGGTTGCTCATGAGGCCACTGACATGCAGTTTATTTGTTTAAAAACAAATCCCAACAAACACAAATATTCAGAGAAATATGTGGATATTATTTGCTCTGTTTTTCTCCCTAAGTGCCTGAATCAGTAAACTGATGAGACACGTTGCTTCGTTGTTTTATTACTCGTATAAAACCCGTATAACACACAACGTATAACCCAAGATGACGCATGAGTTTGTAGGTGAGATTTCAGCACTAGGAAGTACATTGAAATGCTAATCAGAGAATAATAAAGACATAGCTAAAACAAGAGACTGTAGCTCTTGCCAAACAACTGACTGGCTGTTGTAAGGCACATGTGTTCAGCAAGAATCACTGGATGATGCTTTCTCTGTTATGACTTACACCTGGAACGGTCCTGGATTTAAATCCTCACTCTGTTGGTGGTGGTGGAGCAACGGACTCCAACAGCTCCTTCTGTTGCTTTTTTAAAATACTGATTTATAAACTAACTGTTTCAACTTAACCACGCATCCATGCTTCCCAATTCACAACTGGCAGAACAGTGTATAAAAGTCTCGGTACTGGGCATAAAAATAGCTATTTAAATGCACAGCCTGCAGCCAGTGTGGATCAAGGGAACTGTAAATGTGACAGAAAACCAGTTCCATACTCCAGTCCCTATGCTCAGTGTTGGACACAGCCTCATCAAGGTGCTGGTCTTGACTGACATCTGCTATTGGCCATGGAAAGGGTCACTTCCCAGGGCAATTCAGCCCAGCTAATAACTGACTTATCTGTTTTTCCACTGACCAGAGAGGGAAGCCTTGATAACTGTGCTCACAGGCTATCATCTTCACTCAAAGCAAACTTTACAGTATCTCTGTAGATCTGTCTTACTAATTGCTGCCAACTTGCACTGAGTCTTACTCCAAAGACCATGCCCACACCTAAAAACAAGCTTATTCCCTCGCAACCATGAGGAAATCCTACAAGACTAAGCACATCTTGTGCAGCCAGCATTCTCTTCAGGCAAGCCAAACTACTTGTGGGGCAGTGAGGATCTCACACCCTCCTCCTGCTGCCAAAACATGATGCTTCAGAAAGGGCCTTGCCACTGCGGGGTAGGTGGCACAATTATGTCCAATATCTCACATCCACACTTACTGTTACCACCCTGGTCTTTTGAAACACCACGATGCTGATCCAGCCTCACTGCAGCTCCAGATAACTCCCTCTAATATCCTTTTTCAGCAGCTGTTCCCAATTTATATTTCTGCACCTGACTTCCCTCTCTAACTTGCAGTACTTCTCACTGCTTTTGACCGAATTTCATTTTATGATTTCCACCAATTCTACAAATGTGTTAAGATTATAGTGCCACTTACCAATCCTTTGCAGTCTGATATCACCCACAAGCAGAGTCTTTATCCTGTTGTTCAAGTTGTTAATGTATATATCAAATACTAGGCTATCCAGGATGGACCCTTACCAGGTGATAAGTAATAAATGCTCCTCTTGAAAAACTGTGCTCAGAAAGCAGTTGATAAATTTATAATGTTAATTAATGTTGCTTCAGCACCTCCTTGTAATGTAAATTAGACGATAAAGAAGGTCATGTGAACCATGGATTTATTTTACATTTCCCCCTTTTCCCCCTACAAGTCTTCTTCTCTTGGAACAGAAAATTTGTCTGGGATGATATTTTACCTGATGCCTATTTTATCATTTCTTCTGATTCTGCACCTTTCTGATGCTGCCAACTTAAAATGACTGATCTATAATTCCCCTGATGTGGTAAGCTCTTGTAGGCTTTGACAGAGCAGCTGCCAACAGGGATCCTTCTCCCCTGCCATTACACTCGGTGTTATCAGGCACAGAACGCCCTTGCAGGGGAATAACAAAGCGGAAGAAACCTGACTCCAGCAGGCTTGGAAGTCTGTGCTGGGCAGCAGCACTGCAGCCTGGTTTGATTCCTATCTTGGAACACCGTTCCCTTGTGAAACTTCTGGTGCTGTCTCGAATTTATTCAAGGGGAAAACTCCTGGACGATGGTAAACACAGCCTTCAAATATCAAATGTTTTTTCCAGGAAAACAAGAGAGCTGCCAGAACACACATGACAGAGGGTTTTTGTCCCCCTCCAGTTGCTCAGCTTCTGGTTTCCCAGAGTGTGTGGAGCCTGGCTTGTAGCTGGCACCTCTCTGTGGCCCATGTCTCCTGTGTGTAGTCAGGGGCATCATCTGCACCTTTCCCGTGTGCCAAGTTAGGCTGAAGAGCTTCCACATGGAGCCCACATGACATTTTTAGTGATGCTGGCAACGTGTTAGGGATGAAAGGTCTCTGCTGAATAATTTCCCAATCCTCTGGGGATGGTTACTGGCATACCAAACACATCTGCCTTTCTCTAGCCTCTCCTTCACCCATATCTCCCATGAATCCCCTCGAACGATTCCTAATGACTGAGAACTCGCTTAGGCTTAACTCTCATCAATGGCGCAGTGGTCTGAACAAAGCAAATCATCCTGCTGGGGGTGCACAAGGAGAGATAGAGCCCAGCTGCCCTTTCTACAGCACATTTGATACACTGGGTTAATGGGAGGTTAGAAGAGGGAGTGCTTTCTTTTAAGTCACCAACATAAGAAGGTGTTTGGTGTGACCAAAACAAACAAACAAACACGCACTGCCTGTGTTCAACAACAGGCTCTTTACAGCCACTTTCCAGAAAAAAAGCTACACTGTAGCACACAAGGCTGCCTTGGATCAAACACCATATTCACTTGATCTTTTAAGAGCAAGAAGACAACCGAGTGCAGAGGGAACAGCAATTCTCTCCCCATACCTGAGTGGTCTTGTTGATGTACCGGCGTATGATGTCTCTAATGTTGCTGTTCTTCTCCGTTTGGAAATATACGGTGGCAGTGGATTTTTCCTTCATATAGGGTTTCTCCGCAGTAATCCATGTGTGCAGCAGAGCCGACTCACTGCAGTCAGAAATGGTGGGGAAATAGGTCCCTGAAGGGAGTGACCCGGCATCGTTCTGCTTTGGCGCAGCCGCCCCGTCGGCAGCTGAGGACTCCTGTGCATAATAGGACTCCCTGGCATTATCCTTGATGTACTGAGCTTCCACGGAGGAGAGGAAATCCACCTCGCCCTCTTTGCTTAAAGTTTCGAGGTAAGAGTCTGTCCCACCGTCCAGGAAGGCGTCGGTGGCCAATCTTATGCTTTCGTTGTGGCTGAAATCCACTTTGTTCAGCTTCGGGGACTGGCTCTTGATGTCCTCCAGCCTTTTCCTTATCTTGCCCATGTGTCTGGAGTGGTTCATGGCTCGCTGTCGCAGCAGCCGATCTGCCGGGTAGGCACCATGCATATGAGTGGGACAGGCAGTGCAATCATCCTTGTTTGGGGACTGCATCCTGGCATGAAATCGCCTTGGCTGAACGAATTAACTGTGAATAAAAATAAAGAGATCTTATTACCGCAGGCAAATTCACACTCCCTGAATTTGTCTGTACAATTATCTTCAAAACAAACCTGAAGCTTGCTTCTCAGGTGGTGGTGTACTCCGGCAACAATCTGTTTCCAGATGGGACACAAGAGCAAAGTTGATTAGATTGCTTATCTGAGAGGCACCCACCTCAGCCCCAGGGCATACGAAGGATTCGAGTCCAATTTACCACGGCTGTCCGATTCGATTGTATTTCCCTTCCTGTCGCATCCTGTGAAATACGAGTGAGGAAAGCACTCAAGCAAAAGCAGGTAGGCTCCCAAGCATCATTGCACAATCTTCAAAACAGCTTGAGGCTTCTCCGTCTTCCCATAGTATTTGTTATGGAGAAAAAACAGTTCTGATGTTGAACTGGAACACAGACAGCAGCCATGTCCATGGCTTCAGAACAGCAGAAAGGGTCATGGGCTCTGGTCAGCACCTACATGCTGCCAGGCAGGCTTAAGAATAGATGTGAACTTCGTCACTGTGCCCCGTCTGTAACATGTTGCTATTACCATATACGATTCACTCATCTATTTCTTTAAAGCTTTGTGACTACGCCATCCTATTAAAAGTAAAATACCCCTTCCCAAACATCCTGAATATTATGTGGAGGGAGGGTTGTGAGCTGGCCTTAAAGCATCAGAAATACAAACACTCATCACTTGATTGTGCACATTTAGGGCTGTTTGGTTGGTTTCTTTTTTTTTTTTTCCTTTTTTTTTTTTTTTTTTTTTTTTTTTTTTTTTTTTTTTTTTTTTTTTTTTTTTTTTTTTTTTTTTTTTTTTTTTTTTTTTTTTTTTTTTTTTTTTTTTTTTTTTTTTTTTTTTTTTTTTTTTTTTTTTTTTTTTTTTTTTTTTTTTTCCAGGCTGCAGCTTCTGGAGTCACGTTGTCCCCGTGGCAGCTCACTGCTGTGTCATTAGCAGGTTCGGAGCGGGGTGACAGGCCAGAGCCTCGGGGGAGCCGGGCTGGCTGGTCTGACCGAGGAGAGGCGGGGTGGGAAGGCACCTGCCCGAGGTCCCCGCACATACCTGCGTGCGTGCCTGGATGCAGAGGCACGTGTGACACAGTTTTCTCAGGCGGGCAGGGCTGGCCCTCGCCCTGCGCTCTGTGTCCACGCATCCACGTGCCACAGCTCCAGAGGGGAGCGCAGGACCACAGGGATGTGCCAGTCTGGGCTCTTGGATGAGGGCAGAGGGTCCTTCCGCCCTGGCCTCGGGAGCAGAGATGTCCTCAGGGGTGCACAAGGTGGCACAGGCTCAGATTTTCAGGGCAGCTTCCCAGATTATGGGGCCTTGTCTATGTCAGATGCCTTATCGGGTGGAAAAAAGAAAGAGTAATTACATGTAAGGATGAGACAAACAAATACATACGAAAAGAGAAAAGGGTATTAAATGATTCGGATTTCAATCCCCGGGCCACGGAGGGCGGGACACACCCACGTGGGGCCGAGGAGAGGCGGGGCCGTCCTGAGCTCTGGGGTCATTTTGAAAACTACCCCGTCCCTCCCCCCGCCCCCAACATCCGCCCGCAGCTGCCAGACGCGGCCGAAGCTCACTAATTATCTCCTGACCTGTTGTGCGCAATTATGCTGAAAATGATGCCACCTAATTACCCTGACACGCCAGGACTGTGTCCTGCCAACGCCGATCGGGGCCAGGGGCGGCACTGCCCGCCTCGGCCAAGGTCCCACTGTCACCCCGGTGTCCCGCGCTGTCACCCCGGTCCCCACATGGCCACACTGGTTGTCACCACGGGACTCACACTGTCACCCCAGCGAACCCCCGCTGTCACCCCGCAGTCCCACACGGTCACTCCGGTGCCCCGCACGGCCACCGCAGGATCCCCCCCGGTGGGAGCAGCGCGGGAGGAGGAAGGGCCGGGCCGGGCTATGCCGTGTCGCCCCGCGGCCCCTGCGGGGAGCGAGGGTAGGGTCGAGAGCCGGCCCGGTGAGCTTTCCAGCAGCCGCCTCGTTAGCGCAGTAGGTAGCGCGTCAGTCTCATAATCTGAAGGTCGTGAGTTCGATCCTCACACGGGGCAAAGGCGGGCAGCTCTTTTTCTCGCGCCGGCACACCCGCCCGGCGCTGCTCGGACCCCTCGGGGTGTCGTGACTGTCGTGATTTACGAAGCCGTAGTTCCAGTTCCGTCTCTCCTGCTGGCGGGTTTGTGGGAGTAACTTGCGCAATTGTTCTGCCTTTTGTCAGAGGTTCGCTGCACCTGAGCCGTCTGCGAGCCCGTACAGGGATTTGGGGTTTGGGAAGCAGGTCCTGCTGTGGGCACACCCAGGGTCAGGCAGGGACCGGGAGCCGCAGTAGGGGCACTGCAGGGCACCGGGGCCGCCGGAGGGAAACATCCCGGTTTCTGCACATTTACAGCTTTGACTGTTTTACAAACTGTACATGTGAACACGAGTGGCCCAATGTGCCGGCCTCTGGGGGTTTATTTTTTCCCCTTTAAATATAGAAATAATCGTATGTAAACTCCAAGATAATCATGAGAAAAGGACATTTTTTCTCATGTACTCCCTCTACCTTCCAGAGATGATCCTCACCTGTTGCATTTTTCTCCTTTGCAAAGGAATGACGCTTCTTCCCTGCTGGGCTGTGATGAGATTGCCGTGGATCCTGGTTGCTGCTCATGTGACTGTTTCTAGTTCCAGACTCAGCGGATGGTAAGGTGAGGATAACCAAGTACCTCTGTGCACTTAGGTATTCATGTAATTTAAAGAGAATCAGGAAGACTGTTCCCAGGCCGAGATGACAAGGATCTGCTGGTTACAGGTACCATCTGCCCTCTGCTTCAGCCCCCACGGGGCACCACGGGCAGTCCTGCTCTGACACCGCTGCCCCAAAGAGCATCAGCAAAACCCCAGGGGAAGTAGAACAAATTAAGATCCCAGTGCTCTTATTTTTACAGGGCCAAGTCTACTCCCGTGTCAGCACTGTGTGTAGCAATTATGAATCATTCACTTTATTTTACTTTACCTCATGCTTTTTTACCGTAACCCTACATGAAGTCCTGTTCTTGCGTCAAAACCATTAGCTGTCAGTATGTCTAGCAGTGTGAAGAGCAGTGTATTTACTGAGATCCTCTCTCCCCTTCTTTCTCGTGAATTGAACCTGCTCATATGTATAACAACCAGATACATCTCCAGCAGCAGAGGCTCCACACCCTCTCTGGGCCTTGGTTTCAGTGTTTGGCTCTCACTGGAAATGATTTTTTTCTCTAATTGCAAATTTCCCTGCTGCAACTTGTAGAATCCACTTACACATCAATGACAAAAACACATTTCAACAGTGGTTTGTCTTCAAGTCATAGCAGGCACCTGAAAAAAGTATACAAATACTGCACAGGCAATATTGCTGTGGTAAAAACTGAGTTTATTTATTATTTAAGTAAAAAATAACAAGAAGGTTACAAACCACACACATATTTTCTATCTAGCATTTTTATATAAAAATATCTCCAAAGGCTGTTATAATAAACAGCCTACAACCCATCCTGGATCACACTATACATATTTAGCTTTTCACTGATTAATAATTTGAAAAGTACAGCTGGGGTCCAGAGCCAAGCAGCTCAGGGTGTTCACGTTGTAGCTGGGAAATGAGCTGGAGGGTGTCTGCTTCTAGCCTGTGAGGTCAGCCTTTGTCTGAGCTGCCGGACTTCTGCCATCAGCTCCCGCTCCTGGCGCGCCAGTTCTCGTCTTCTGTCTAAAGACACTGAAGTGCAAGAAACTCAGGCTTAGTATTGCAGCTAATGGTTTTCCATATACACTACAAATATCTATTGGAAAACAGGTATCTCTGGCACAGCAATGCTGTTTTTCAGTATCCCAGACAGCCCTCAGACCTGCAAAGAGCAAGTTCTTTGAAAGCAGCACCTGTTTTGCTGCCAGAAGGTCAGATGCTAATGGATGGCTACAGCAGGTCCATGGATACACGTTCCCATTGCCTGCAGAGTTTTTTACATAAGGTGCACAGGGTTTTAAATTGTGCTTTCACTGCCAGAGTGGCTAGGACAGCCCAGAGGAAATGATTAGACTAATTCTTGACTCCCAGTAAGATTTCGATGAAAGACAGCTCTACGTCTTCTCAACATTCCCAAATCATAAGTATGGAAAAGCATAGCTAAAATGATCAGGTCAGAATGCGATTAAACTAGGCTGAGGTTTACTAGGACTGCTCTCATAACGTGACACGCTTCAGGCACTTCCTATGTGCGCTGGTAGCACAGACTTTTTTTTCAGGTGTGAAATAGAACACAACAATAAACTGGTTTACTATCCACTAAACACCTACACAACTAATAATGACTCAATCACACAACGAGGTGTTCCAGTAATGCTTCTGAAACTACACATGAAAGAAAAGAGAGTCCTAACTTTGAAACTTACTGTGTGGTGATTGCACTAATGCAGATAAATCATTCAGACAGATGTTTCCAGACCTGGGCACCTGCTGGACTTCCACTCCTCTCGCTGTACGTCCGGCCTTTAAATCACACGGTCTCTCTGTGGAATGGAGAGAAGGATTCTTTGTGAATTAAAACTGTGTACGTTTCTAGTGAATTTTTCTAGCTTGAGGTGAAACCGTTTTTCTTCAAGAAGCAAACCTAGACCAATCACTCGCTCCACCTAATGGCAAGTACAATTTGCTCAGAATTAGAAGTCAATGTTTCTACTCTATGGGTCAAGGCTATGCATCACTGCACTTCATTTTAAGAAATTACAGCTCTGTAATTTCATTAATTTCTTAAAATTCCCTTTAAGGAACTACAGCTCTCTAAGAAATTATATGGGCTGTTTCTTCCTATATAATTAATCTTCTGACAAATAGGCCACTAAGATCATGTGGAATATGGCCACTCATACTTGCAGTTTTAAGGAAACACCCATTTTAATAATGTGCATTTGCAAATTACTCCATACCAAAAACATTAGGTAAATAAGGGCAAAGGCTGAAAATGTTTGCCCAAAGCAATACTAATCACCTAACCTTAATACTTATCACTAATTTTGGGTGAGCCTTGAAGACATGGGGGGATAAGAGAAATATCTGCAAAAACACACAAATACTGGCCAGTTCTGAAAGCACATACACCCGATTTTCTTCTGTGAGCAAACACTTGGAAAAGTCAATTCTGGTATAATACTGTATGTCATCACAGGACAACATTACTTGACAGAGGATTTCTAATGGTTTGGCTTAAGTTCAGCTAAACCTGTGTCCCTACCAAAAATGCCATTTATATTGCTGCATGTGATAGGTATCAAACGGAGATTTCTTTCCAAGTCTGGCCTGATAAACTGGTTTCATGAAAGAATACTGCCAAAAAGTACTTATGTAAAGGAGTTATGCTAAAGTTTATCCCTATATTGGACACTTAGTTTGCGTTGAGTTGTTGAATGCTTCATGCCAACATCCACACAGAATTGCATTATCTATGTGCTCACCAAAATAACCATCTTCCCTTTCCAGCTTTTCAGCCAATTCTAATGCATCATTAATTTTGTCATCTAAGAACTGCTTCCTGTGCTCATCTGCAGCAGCAGCCACCTTCTGCTCTTCCCCTAGTTGAGCTTCTTTCTGTATAACGTCTTCCCACTGTGCAAGAGAGATATTAAATGTCTTCAACAGATGCCTTGCAAGGAAAAAGCAACAAGTAAAACCATCTGGATTATTACAGATTACACTTCACCCTTAATTCAAAATATTTGTTATTAAGCTGTGTGAATGTTTTATTTTGAAAAATGTCTCAATCAAACACTTGGAGAAAGGCAACAGTCTTAGGTCAGAGAAAAGAAAAAAGAGAGTAACTTACAGAGATATGAATATACTTCCCCAAATCTAAAACATTCTCATCGATTTTCTCTAGTTCTTCCAGAAACTTCCAGTCAAAACAGGAAAGGAGATTCCCAACAAAATATTTCCCTGGTATCTTTCAGCTTCATAGTCTCCACGTTATGGGCAAAAGACCCAGTGTGCCATGCCCACTGGGGAAAAGAAATAACGCAAATACCTTTTTTTCTTCTGTCTCCCTCATGGCCTTCAGCAGTTCAGCTTCCCTCACCCTGTTGTCATGCAGGAGCTTGACTATCTCTTCGTAGCACTTCTCACGGTCCTGGTCGTCGCGCCTCAGCCTCTGCAGCACCTGCAGCCTCCAGTCGGTGTCCGTGCGCTTCTGCTCGGCCTTGGCTACGTTTTCTTGGGCCACCTAATGAAACACTTTTCTCACCAGCAATCCATTCAGTCTATTCCAGTCGCACAGCCCTACCTGCAGACCAGGCAAGACGAACTGAGGTGTTCTCCTCTATCACCATTGGATGTCCCTGCTGGGAGGCTGCTCCTAAAGGGCCACTCATTTACAGGTGCAGCTGACATAAGACCGATACCTGAATGCCAGTACTTTCACCCACATCCATCTGTTTCCAAAAATCAAATGCTGTTTACAAAAACTCAGGCCCATATGTTTATTTCTAGACGAAATACAAATGCAGATGCCAAGCATATGGGCAGTGGGATAGCTGCAACCATTTTTCCAACTGTGCAGTTACAAGTTCTGAGGTTGAAAATCTGAACAATTCCTAATGTCAAGCTATAGACATTCATTACTGTGATCTAGAAGACAGCTTCTACAGATGAATTTCCTGCCAAGTACTACCAACTGAAAGCTCGTTTGAGGCTTCTGTTTTATTATGGTCACAAACAAAACATGTTCCTTAATAGGAGGAGGACTTATTTTGAAAAATCACTTTTGAGACTTACATGCCTTTTAAGTGTGGAGAAGTGAAAAAAAAAAATATATATTCCTGGCAGATACAGGGAATTTCAGTATTATATAGATGTTTCAGTATTATAGAGATGACTTCAATCAGATTTTTGAAAACCTCAAAACTTCAAATATAGCATCCTAATATATTAATATAGGTATCTAGAAATTAGATTTCTTTAGAAAATATTTCCATATTAACTTGAAGTAGTTAATTGCAATCACAACACTATTAACTAGTACTACTTGTACTAGATAACATACTGGCTACCCCAAACACATGTTAAGATCCAATCATCTTACTGTCTGAGCTTTCTGGTTTTCTTCTCTATCTATTTCCATCAATCTCTGAACACGATGATCTTCCAGATCCACCTTTCTTTGATGGGCATCCACCTTTTCTTTAATTTCCTTCGTAACTGCCTCTTGATCTTTGATTAGATGCTGCCAAACACACAAACAAAAATTACTGTTGCTAAGCTACTAGCTTGTAATTCTGTCTCTTTAACATTTATTAAAATTTAATTAAGATAGTATTTGAATATATCCACACATCTCATCCCACTACATATCATAACCGTCCAAGAAAATGATAGTTTCTGCTGTTTTATTAACTTGGAATTACAGTAACACTAGAGTCATGACAGTGGTCTCTTGGGTCAATATGGATGTAATTCCAGTCCTTGGATTACAAAGGGGCATAAAAACAGAATTCCAACTTAAATGAATTAGATTCATCATGAAAATATTCTCTACTTTTATGGCAAATTTTAGCCAAAACCTCAAAATGTTTCACAAATATAAACTGTGTTTCATAGTACTGGGACTTATAATAAACACATCTGCAGCTTGAGTGCAGAGATGGTTTGCCAAAATAGTACAAACCAGAAGCAGATCTAGAAGTAGCATTTTAACTCTCACCATCTTTCTTCAGTTCACCAGGGCAAACCGACACAATTTTCTGGAGAAGAAATAACCCCTTCCCAGGCCTGTGGAAATCTATTGAGCAGCTGAGCCAAAGTGAAGATACACAACCTGATTCTGAGCTGGAATAAGCCCCTCACTGATGGCAGCAAAACAGTTCAGGGCATGGCAGAGAAAGCCTCTCTGCACAGACTCTTGTGGGCAGATATATATCCTCAGTTAGTTAAATAATTGCTACCTTGCTAGACTAAAGACGATGACCATTGTAGAATTAGTTCCCCTAAAGAGCTGACTTTACACGTACTGGAATACAAATTAGCTTAGCCTGGTTTGTGTTATGTAGCCACAGTACAGCTGGATGTGTATTTAATAAACAGATGCTAACAGAGATTTACCCCAGTTATGCTCAGCACGGCTTATAAAAAGTATATGACAAAATCTTTAAAAAACCACATACAAGCAAACACACGTTTCAAAATAAGGGTTAGACAGGTGAGTGTCCACTTCATTCCACTGGATCTACACACACATGCAGTGGGCACGTGTAGTTACGACTTCACACTTAACTTGCTGTTTCTAAGCAAAACAAACATTTCTAAAGCCTTCCACTGGCATCCTTCCTTTTCAGTAATTTATAATAATTATTTATAATAATTAACTCATATTTAACTTTAAACAGTATTACTGATTAAAGCCCTTTATTATTTATTAGGGATCTCTCTGAATTATAAGTCAGTCATTTCAGAAAGGAACTGCACATTCCCAACAAGCCATCCATTCCTTTTTGCTTAATGATGTTGTTGGCAACTAGACAGTTTTTCATCAACTACATCAATCTGCTATACTGTTCCCTCCAGAAAACATAGATATATCTGGATATCACAGATGAAAAGGTGGGAGTTTCTGGGATGAGGAACACATTGTTATAGACTTATTTCTTATTTACATGTTCCTTGCTTCCCTCAAGCAGCCGAGCACACGGCTAAACCCTGCAGCAACCAAATGATACCTCTGCATAGGGTAAGAATAAAACAGGGAGGATATGAGTATTTTCACCCCAAAAAACAGATAATAGCGTGTTCTGCTAATGCTTTTATCAACAGAGGGTTTATTCTAAAAAAAAGGTATGAAAGAGGAAAAGGAAAATAAAAGGCCTCCTTTTTCCTGACAAAGTCTGGTTGAATGAACACAACTGAATCCAAGAACTTTAAAGGAAGAACCATTAAACATAAACATGTGTATAGCTCCCTAACAATTACCTGCTCAAAAAGCTGTCTTTGTGATTCAAGTTCCATCCGTTGTAGTTCTATGTCCTGAACAGCAGCAGCTGTTTCCTGCTCTCTCATGGATGCCTTGAGGAGAAGAGAAACACATAAAAATATAGTAAAAAAAAAATCTTCTCCCTTTAAAAACCATTATGAAGAATGTGCAACCCCCCCCAAGCTACACCCTCTCCTAAGTTCTAGTTAACCTTGTGTCATACCATGAACAACAGAAAATACTGCACATCAAAAGCTCAGGGCAAGGTGGAGAAGAGGCATAGGAAGAGTTTTGCATCCAGCCAAGCTTGTTAGGGAAATGTCAGGCTTGAACTAGTGCTAATAACCTGCCGGATGCAGCTCTGAGTCGAATAAGGAGTCTCTGAACCCAGAAGGCTGTGGAGAACAGCAGACAGGTGGGGAAGTGGCCACTTGGCGGAACCTGTGCTGAGCTGGAGCTAACGAGTCTCCCAGTGCCCTGAGTGCGGGAACAAGCACGCACTGTGCACTGTGCTCTGCAGAGTGGGGTGCTGAGACACAAGGAACAGCCCTGCAAAGGCTCAATTCATGTCCAGGAGGCTCAAAAGCTTCCATTCTCAGCATCACATGCCATGGTCCCCGAGTTGGTAATACAGAAACAGAGCCAGGCCTGGCCAGGGGCCACTGCAGAGCCTCCCAGTCAGTGGCAGAGTTAATTTGCAATCTGGACAGACAGCTGAGAATTCACTAGCCCTTTAAGGAACTCATTACATCTTTCAACACTGCCAGTAATCAGATGAATCTGACTTTTCTCAAGAATTCTGCCAGTTAAAGCAAGACAGTAGAACATACTAAGAGCCAAAAAACCCTGTTAAATTATGCATTTACCACTTAAAGCAGTCCATGCCATGCTACATACACCTCTGGCCTCAAAAATCAGTATATCAACTAAAATTTTAGTCATGCATTTTTTCCTTATTTATTTTCACTATTAAACCTTCTAGAAAAGAATTGCTTTAGCAATGCTCAACCTTTCTTGCAATTTCATCATCAAGACGTTTCAGTTCCATTTGAAGCTGATCTTGCTGGTAGTTCAGAAAACGCCTTCTTGAAGCATCGAGAAGTTGTAGTTCCTTTACTTTCAGTTCTCTTTTCATAGCAGCGAGTCTTCAAAGCCAAAATAAACAGAAACAAGGGAACTTGTATATGTAAAAGGTCAGTACCAAAGAGCACAAACTTACAGTGCAGTTAGCCATTGGTTACTATGAACTCTAAGTTACAAAGTTTAGGACAGTTGCTTTCATTCATGTAATTTTTCTAGTTCTCATTTATGAGACAAAACTAAATCCACAGAAACACAAACATCCTTTAATGGCAGTGTCCCCAGCTAAGCTTTCAAATCCTGTGACCTGTTTCTGTTCCACTTTAATAAGAACCAGTTTATTATGGCAACAATCCGAAACTGAAAACTGCTCCTTAGAATAACTTCAGTGTCCTCTTGCTGCACAAAACTAGTCCTAAGTTTATTTGCTAAATATCAAACTCTTTCAAGGAACAAACCCACAAACTAAAGAATTAGTTTTAATTTAGCAAATAAAGGCTCACTGCTTTTTTTAAAAAACCCTCTATGGTAACAGAGGTTTAAGAGACATGCTCACAAAGGTGGTGGTTAAGGACAGGGTTTAGCAGTGGACTTGACAGTGCTAGGTTACTGGTGGGACTCAATGATCCTTATGGTCATTTCTAACCTAAATGATTCTACAATTGCTTTTAGTTGATTTAAGAAACTATGGAGATGCTGAAATTCTCTTAAACCTTCAAAACTGCAAAATGTACAAATTAACAGTTTGGCTTCATTACTATCACAACTGTTTGCTCATCAGCTGATACATAAAGCAGTGTTTTTTCTAGATTCACTAGAAATACAAGACTGTGTGCAGTCACTGATACTATAGCAACTCTCACATTTGGAGTGCGGGTCAGTGCGAGTCTGAAATCTCAGTGTGCAAACACACAGCAATTACTTAGCTTAAGAGTACTCCCAGTCCAAAGAGACCAGACAAAAAGTTGGGAGCTGAGAAAAAAATATGAAGTGACTTGACCTCTACTCTGCTGTATTCCCTCAGGCAAGGCAGTAATACAACCCAGATGGCTTAATTCTCACACCAAAATATGACCCGCCGGACCACAGTTATCCCACATTGCAATTTATACAAATTAGTGGTTATTTCTCCTTTACTTGTGGTTAAAAATGTAATAGCAGGATGCAGTAGCCAGACCCCTAATGCTTCTTATATTACAATACCTCTGCCTCTGTTCTGCCAACCTCTCTTCTTCTTCCAGCAGCATTTTCCGCCTCTGCTCTTCAGCTTCTCGAAGTAATTTCTGCTTTTGATACCAGGCTTCATCTTCGGCTTTCTGTACCTCTGCTTTGGCTTCTGATTCATGTGCTAATTGTCTAAATGGAAGGAGGTCACATGTTAATAACTCAAGCCAAGTATCAAGAAATTACGTGATTACTTAGAAATTGATGACTGTATTAGCAAAGAACTGCTGAAGTGAGACGACATGACAGAATATGGCATCCATCCCCTTTGTACTGATAAAGAACATGAGGAAGAGTTACAATACTGACTGTTAGAGGCAAACAGGGCATTACAGATGAGTGCAGGTATTTTCTTCTTCACATTCTTAACAAAAACTAGTTTCTAAAGGTGCCTTGGCATCCACTGATTTCAACAGCAAGCTAAGAATTCCTGGCCCTTCAAAAGTTGGACCCCACAAACTCAAGAAAGATTTAGGCCTTGACTATGAGATTCCAAGTTGGTCACCTGTGGCCCAATATTTTTTGTGAATTAGCAAACATTTTTAGTTTAAGATAAAACCGATGATTTAACTTAAAAATGTGTCAAAGCAAATAATACTGAACCTTTAGCAACTATTTAAAGACATCTTCCTGAATTTTCTTTCTTGTCTCTCTTCTCAAGCATATGCATTACTAAAGAAAAAGGCAATTGTGTCCACCAGTCCCTCCCAGTCTGAGACTGTCGTCAACTTTCCCATTACCTCTCTTTTAGGTATTCCATTTCATCCTGCCTGATCCTCTCCCATTCCTGAGCTTGATAATCCACAATGAACTTGGGGTATTTATTAAATATAGGGTACTGTCCTTTTGTAAGTGGTATGAAATCCTCCAGCATACGCCGGGGATGGATGTCCAGTGGAGTGGTCTCCATAAGACGATAGGCTTCCTTAATCACAGCTGTGATCTCCAGGTTGTTACGGTGATGAAAGAAATACTGTAAGAGACATGCTTCCATTTACATTCTACAAAAGGTTATGCACTTTTATGTATTTTTACATAAATATGTATTTACTTTTAATACACCTCTTTGGGAATAATTAGGTAAGTTAGCAAGATCTGTATTTCAACAGTTAATTTAAAAAGGGTTTATTTAGTTATCCCTACCAATTCATAAAATATTACCAGCTCAAATGACTTGAACCAAACCTCTCTGAGTTGTGAAAGTACACTCTGGTTCTTTTCCTTCTCCTCAAATGGCTGTTGTGTAAGGGATCTGGAAAGCCAGGTGTCAGTTTAGAGTGTTCCACTGCCCCAACAGACACTCCCATCACTGGATGAACCTCCCCCGACTTTTGGTGTTCAGCCATTGAAGCTTGGAAGTTTATCTTCTTGCAGGACTATTCTTCCTGTCAAAGATCTTATTCACCAAGAAAGTATCTAAATTGGTCATTACTAAACACAGCAATAATGTTATCTCTTCAACGTCAGTCAAACTGACTCTAAAAGCACATTTTAGAGGTGGAACCCTTTGTTTCCCTACAGAAATGTTTTCATAAGAAAAAAACTCCTTCTCCCATGTAAGGCTAAATGTAAGGAAATGTTTTCATTTAGCTTCAGAGAACATCCAATAATACTGCCTAATTCTGCAAATCTGAGAACAGGATTATGAAACAACATAACAGAGCGATTGTGTATTGTCTCCAGAGGCAGAAGTCTATATAAGACCCCCCCAAAAAAGGCAGAATTATTTTGTGGTTGATGAACTATTGAGCTTTACAAAATGGCTTTTAGTGGCATTAGAAAGCTTATGAAAGCTTTTAAAGTTCTTGCATGAAACTGCAGAAAACTGCTTGATGTTTTACTCATTTATTGTATATTTGGCAAGTACCAGGTGACTTTGTTCAGAAACATGTATTAATACATTAATGTAGAAATGAAACATCTCCTTCTAACCTCTCTAACAACAGATACAATGTTTTGTACATCTCTTGCACATGACTGACTTAAATATGAAGAGGTTTACCTCAAAATCCGCTACTTGATTACACTGAAGTAAGGGAGCTCTGGAACATATAATATAGGCAACAACAATCATTAGAAAGTATGAAGGATGATTGGAGAAGATATTGTCAAAGACTTTCAGCCATTCTTCTCTTGTTAGAACCTCAGATAACAGTGTTTCTAGGAGAGGCCAAGCATAAACCTAAATTATTGGGGAAAAAGGATAAAATAATCCATTAGTACAATTTTACCATCCCTTTTAAAGAAATAAGATGATTTTTCTTGCCTTATACCAAGAATCTATTGATTTTTGAAAGAAACAGGAAATAAACCAGACCATTTGAAGATAAGTTTCATCACCAACTATAAATATTCAGAGTTAATATGAGGTGATTACAAATATGTTTCTTATTTCATAGGAGGTCTAAATGTTCTGTTTAAATTTGTGAAGCTAAAATAATCCCTAATGATAAATAGGAATTACAAAATTAATTCATCACATTTATGTTCACTTAAAAAAATAAAGGTACATTTATAATTTCATGAGTAGATTTTAAAGCAGTGTGGAGTTGAAACCAAAGAACTTTTAAGAACTACAGTAGCATGTGTATGAGATTTATGATCATGGACAAGAAAAAAGAGCAGGAAAGCAATGATATATTCTTTACACTCCCATATAATTCACTGTTATTTAATGAAAAATTCCCCAAAATAGAACTACATCAAAATAAAACATTAGTGCCCTATTATTCACTGCAGTACATTTTTGTATGCAAAAATTGGCTAGAATATTACCTGTGAAGTCACTTTGTATTTTATTAAATGCTGGAGTAGTTCTTTGTCATGATGTGCCAAAACATTTTCCATCATACTAAGGACATTAACTGGAGGATTGGGAAAATATTCAAACCAGTGCTGACAAAAATTAACTGAAAAGAGAACAAAAAGTCCAACACAATCCACTGTAATCCAGAGTGACAGACTCATGACAACCTTCAACTTTGGTTACAAAGACAATGAATTTAAGAGGTAGTTTCAGGCAGCAAAGGCTGTTTAGGATACTCCCATCTCTTCTCTTTCCTAGCATCTATTCCTAAACACTACACTACTCCTCCAGCTGCACTGGCATGAGTTTTCATGTCAGCACACTGTGAATCAGACTGAAGAACTAGTAAGGCTCAAATATAAAAAGAAAAAAGTCTGTGTGCTGTGGGACTAAGGCATCGGAGGCAGATGGGAATACTTAAACCAGTATTTCTGTCTTATGAAACTACAGCCTGGATCAAGTAATTTCTAATGCACTAAGAATAATTTCTGTAAACTTGGATACTTGTCCACGAACAGCATGTGTTTGCAAAGCGGGTACGTATGCTTGACAGCACGTATCTGCTGCAGACTTAGCAGCAGCTGCAACAACTAATTTAAGTGTAAAGCACTTTAATTTAGAATGTTTCTTCAGAAGACAGCCACAGCCAGCGTTCAGACAAACGTCTAGTTTTGAGTTGCCACATGCTTAGGACAACTAAACACAGTAAAACCTTGAAAGAGATCATTCCCTTTTGACTGGGAGCAGGTGAGGGGGTGGGTGGGTGTGACCTAATTATTATGATATAATTATGCTGGATACACTTGTTTTTGCTGATTAGACTTTACAAATACTATTAAAACTGCTAAGTTTTTGCTAGATACACTGCAAAAGGAAGTCTAATATCTTGAGGTTTTTGTTTCAGACACACAATTGCTACACGTTAATTAGAAGACTGCCTGGTCACCTCTTAGGAAATACCTCATTCATTTCATCAGGAAACGCTCTTTTGCATTGGAAAGCTTAACCATGTTGCACCATATTTGAATTTTTAAAATCACTGCTTACCTACTACTGTTGCAACAACTTCAAAGCAGATCAGCGGGTTGTTCTGGAATAATTTTACAAATGGGAATGCCAGCAAAGGAATATAAGGTGTCTCAGCAAAGATAGCAGACCAGTGAGCTAGAGCTGATAAGGTCCTGTGCACAAGGGCAAACAAGGGGGTAGAAAACATCAATATAGACCTAGATAAAAATATAATATGTATTTTAGAACCACAACATAGAAAGATTGTGAACTTGACAGATACAGGATTGTATGAGTTATCAAAACAAAATTACATAAGGGCACTACTATTTCATTTTAGAATTTTCCTTACAGCTGATTCCAGCTCACTGGATACATTTCAGATCACTCTATGAAAATAAAAATCTATAATATTTAAATAAATACAAATATATATTTTACCTCTGTAGAACTCTCAGCAGTTTCCTGCTTTTGATGGGATACTTATTGTGAATATTTACAAATGCACTGTGGGTTCCCTTATCTATTAGGTTACTGAATGCCAGGTGGTTTTCAGGAAGTTGTAATAAGGAACGCCAAACAAACATCCTGCAATTAAAACACAGCCTTAGTCAAGCAACTTCTCTTTCATAGGCCAGTAAATACAAGGAATTTTATTTTGTGCAAGCGTGACCTTGCACACAAAAAATACCTGTACTTTGCTGGATATTCTCCAAATCCTTTCAATAAGGCCCGCAGACGTTTCTTGTTTAATCCACCCGGCAATTCGTTCTACAAAACAGGAGATCAACAATAAATGTAATGATTTGCTCTCTTTTGCACTCTAATCGATGATAGTAGTGAAATACTGAAGTTCCTGACATAATATTTAAAAAAAATCAAATGTCTACTGCTATTTGTTACATAGTCCAAGGTATTTCAACAACAAAGAAAAGATAATTCAAAGCATCATTTATTGTCTCGCGAACTTAAGGAACAGTTGCCATTGATTTCAGTGAGAAGCAGACCAGACCCTAACTGACTAAACCACGTACATTTGAATGATGGATATAGCAAAACATAAAGAACACTGACATAAGGGTAGATCATATGGTGACAGGTTGCAGGAGGATATATGTACACACAGATATGTGTATGTATGTGTGTGTGTACACAGGAGACAAGATAAAGACAGAGAGAGAAAATGGCACTGTGATGACAGAAGGGAAATAAATTTAACAGTATTTAATCTTCTAAATAATTATTACAAATGAAATTATTCTAGGCAGACATTTTAGAGGTGCCAATTTGCTAGCAGGGAAGCAGATCAGATCTAGAAAATATCCAAATGTGTCACAAGTTGCTTGAACAACCTCGGAGGTACCCCGAGCTGACTGGAGGCATCTCTGGCTATGCCACATACTACAGGAGTATGGGCTAAAGAGAGAGAGGAAATGGTACTAAAATTTCCTTAATCCTTTCTCTGCTCAAACATCCAAGTGCATCAGTGCCTGAACTTATTCTTTAAAACAAATGGCAATGAAATTTAAATGCTGCAGACTGGAGAACAAAATATTTGAAACTTCTTCCTACCTCTTTATTTTCAAGGGCTGCGTTTTCTTGCAGTTTTAGTAATCTGGTTTGGATTTTGCTTCCTTTGGATTTCCAAGGCCCCTCTGACCTTCCAGGAGTCACTTTCATTATCAGTTTATTTGTCTCTGATGTGCACTTGGACCCATCTTGTACAACTTTGAACATGGATGGTGGAGGCTAATATTAAGTGCAAATAGTTAAAATATTGTAAGACAGATTACATAACACTATAATTTGTTGTTGATTTTACGTGCCACATTTCTGAGTTTGATGGCCATAGAAAGAAGAATACAAACACATTTCTACCATAAATAAATGGATTGTATACTTCTGAAAAAGAATGTCAGTGAATAAAAACTGCTCCAACTATAAGAAGGTTTATGTAACTTCCAAACCAACTCAATCATGTTATTTCCTTGCTTAGCAAACACTGAAATATAATTGGAATAGTATAGATGTGTATCATGTACTGTTAAGGTTATTTACTTTAGTATGTTTCTCAGTGTCATTAAAATACTTTGCATTTCTATAGCACCAGTTAAAAAGAATACAGAAGACCTTTACAAACTTTAATTAGTCTTCAGTGTCATGCAGGTATTAATTAATTCAACGCTGGAGATTGGGAAAGCAAGTAACAAAGTGGATCTCCCAGTTCACGTCAAACCGTCAGCAAAAGTGCAAATGGAATGCGTGTGACACCTTTACACATCCTTCCTCAGCTCCAACTCCATCATTACCCAGAGCTGCTTACTGTTTACTTCAAAGACATGGTGATTAAAGATATGTGGAATTCTGGATTTAGAAACCTGACTCCCATTAATAAATTACTTTAATGAAATAAGAACTGGTATTTAGAATGTTTCATATTTAGGAAAGATTAGGGGTATGGTTGTGCCATAAATCATGGATGCTGGTATCCAATAACATGGTGAGAAGAACAAAATCACCAGTAACAAAACCACCATTCATGCCCACAGTTTAAGGGAGCATTACTTGCAAAACATTTCCTATCGGAAATGGAATAGAACATCTCTCCCCAAACATCATTCCACAAAGAACTGATGCATACAAATCTCTGTAGAACGAAATACCATCTCCCCCTTGTTCCAACATCAGAAACACAATGATATATATACCTTAAAAACATCAAATTACCTGGCAGACTGGAGGAACTATGAAGGAAACTCTACAAACCACTTTTTCTAAATCTGTATTGTTAAATATGGCACTCCAACACAAACTACTGCTGGTACAGAAGATATGTAGACAAATCTTAACTTCAAGGGGATTTACTGCTGTTTTAAGAAATGTAAAACACTCTACCTTATTTCCTTCTTGAGTCAAAGCTTGGACACTGTATAAGTTAAGGCTTCCATTTTCCATTACTGACGCAATATACCGTCCATTGGGACTAATTGCTGCTGTACTAATTCCCTCTTCAGGACTCCCAATGTCAAAAAGGAGTTTGCATGTTTCTATATTGATAAACCTCATAACATTATCTTGACTTAACACTCCAAGGACCTGTAAGTTAAAAGGATTCCTCTGTTAATATTGTCAGTGTAAATCAAACCCAATCCAGCAATGACATTCCATTAAGCTAAAGAGTAATTGAGCAAAGTTTGGGCACAGTCACTTTCCTTTTGTTTGGTACAGGCCCGTATCCCCATTGTCCCCCCCAAATCCCTCAAAGTACAGGTCTTGATCAACTAACCAAATATTCCTGTCTTAAGCTTTGTAAAAAAACTGACCTTATTGGAGCCCCCATCGAAACTGTCAGGGAGGAATTCCAGGTGACGGACAGCTCGCACCTTCTCAGGCATCTGGATTATTCTTATCAGCCGCTTTGATTCCAAACACCATAAGTGAAGATGATTTGATTTTCCACCAGCTACAAAGGTCCGGCCATCTCTGGATCACAGATGAGGTAAAGTTTCCATCAACATACTATAATTTAAGTTAGTATTAGCTAAAGAGAGACACTGTACATTTTCTTCTAAGCCCTCAAATCACTTTTGAATCTGCCATCATTTTTTCATACTCTCCCAAAAGAACAAAATACCTCCTAAACAATAACATTTGCCAAGGTAAAGGACAGTTTAAACCTTATTTTAGTGGTCATTAAAAATCAACTTTATTTATTTCAACTGCTATTGGACTATAATAAACACTGCAATTGATCTTTGCTGAAAGTACCAGTCACAGCAGACTTCAAAAGCTTATCTTATTATATAGCTCAATACTTCCATAAAATATTACAAATAAAGAAGGAGAACCTGTTTAAAACTACAGTTTTTGTAGTCTGCCTTAGAATGTTTAAAATAGCAATTTACCTGGTAACTGCAAACACCTTATAAAGTAATACAGAACCTTCTACAGGAGATGGCAACTGGTATTTACAGTGAAGAGTATCAAATTCCCATGCAAAAACAGAATTATCTTTGAAACAGCTGAGAATGGTGTTACTCAATGGAAGAAAAAAAACCTGGAAGAATATGGAAAAGAAAAAAAAATGGGATGTTGTCAAAGAAGTACACTCTAAATTGAACCAAAGTGCATGGCAAAATAAAACATGGCAGGAAATCATGACTGTGTGGCTGTCACCGTAACTGTGCAAGGCTCGGATCCCACAGGCAGCCGGTCCTGTCCCCTGGGACAGCCCAGAGAGGGGTGGGCCTGCTCTCCATTGCATTGGTTCAAAACTTGTCATACCCTTTGCAAAGGCACTTTAACTTGCCAAAATGACACAAATTTTACCTGTTTTATCTTTATGACTGTTAAAACTGTGTTGTGGAGGTTTCTGGTGGGTGCCAGAGAGGATGCAATGTAAGTAGTGGGAACATACATCCAGGAGCAGGAGGGGATGGGAGACATGAGCCAGAACTGCTCAGTGAACAACTGCTTCCTGCATCTTCTACAAACTAAAAAGCATTCAAATAGTACCAAGAGCCTGCAAACGCACTCTCTGAAGCATTCACCTCTAGACTTAAACTCCTTGGTTTTGCATACCACTATTAAAAGTAAAAAAACATTGTAGAATGTTTAGCAATGTATTCTCCAACTATGAAATGAAGATTTTACTGTGAGGATGAGTAAAGATTAAAAAAAAGGCCTGTAAATATATATATATTTTCAATTATTCTGAACATGTTTATTAACCAAGAAAAAAAAATCGGATTATTTACATTGCTGGATGTCATCAAATACATTCTTGCTTAATGATAAATTATTGGTTTAGAACAGAGATTCTATTTTGGCAGCAGCTCATGCAGCTTCAGCAAATTCCCATATATACCTATAAATACCATAAATACTTATAAATTTGAACGTGAAACTGAAAATGTCTTCTGATATCTGAACATTCAGGGACTACCTGAAGTACTCACTGGCTGAGATTAACAGTCAGTGTTACAAAGCTCAGAGTTTTGGACTGAATGGTCTCTTGGGGCCTCGAAAATCTGTAAATCTGGATAAGTGGGATGAGATCCATCTTAATGACTGAAAGTTGGACATTCAAGCCAAATTAGTTACTTCACAGTGAGCAAAAATTATCTGTAGGGAAAGAGCTGCCCCACCTACCACAGTCACTTATCTTCAGACAGACTGAACTGTCTGTCCTCCTTCAGAGGGACCCTGAGGAAGACTAGACAATGAATTGAGAGCAGGTGTCTATCATGCAGATGGATGAAGTTTAAATTTTGGCAAACTGGACTACTGAACAGCTCCTAATTTTCTGCTTTGCTGTAGAAAAATACCCCAGGATGGTCACAAGCAGCTGTGGAATAAGCAGTGATGCTTTGGAAATGGTCACTACAGATGTGTTGTCTTCTTTCTCCTTTGTTTCCCCTGCTGCCCATACACTGTGCAGCTCAGTCTCTCTTTTTAAATTAGCTTTGCCCCCCAGCAACTTCACAGAAGGCATATGTTAGAGTGCAGCTGGGCTTAGGTAAAGAGGCACCAAAAAGCACATGAGACTGATGACTCTACTCCACGGGCTCAGACAGTGAGCAAGAATCCAGCTTTAGACACTGAGTGTCAGGGCTGCAGTCTAATAATAAATCTAATCCTCAATAAAGCACTTACTTATCTGTATGCCTTAAATCGTGGCATGGGAATAAGTATCATTATTCTAAAGACAGGAAAATGAAATCCAGATAACTTGCATGATGTCCTATCAGAAATGGCAGCACAAAAAAAAAAAAAATGAGCAGGCTCTTGATTCCCAAACACAATTTATTAATTCAACCCCTGTTTGGTTTAAAAGGTTGTTTCCACACTGTAACATCCTGATCCTTCCAAATTCCAAGAGCCATCTATCAATAAGAAATCCCTACACATGGCCTACACAAAGAAAGATACTGAGAAGTAGAAAGATCTTGTCCACTAAAGAAATGCAGCCATCTTTGGAGGGGAGGTATTATAATTATTTTAGCAACATGCACTACACAACAGTTTCAATAAAACAAACAAACAAAGACATAGGGATCATCTTTTATGGTAATTGCTAGGTGACTGTTTTAAGCTGTCAGAATTTCTGCCTGACCTAGATCAGAGTGAAGGCACTCAAATGAATAGCCTTGTTCTCTGCAAAATCAGCATGGCTTTTTAGTGACCAGCCTGACGAGAAGTTTGGTTTGAAGTGGTGTTTGCCAGAGTATTCACTGCAGGGCAGCACGTGTACAAGCCATGCCCAGGCTCTGCGTCAGGGCTTTCCCCAGTACTTATGCCACAGCGTGACATTGGGTGGCGCAGGCAGACCTGTTTAAAACAATGTAACTCCAAGGCAGACCTATTTAAACCGCTCCCTGACATAAACATGTGGTCCTTCTCGTCCCATGCTGTCCCAGTGTGTCTGTGCAGCAAACATAAGCAAAGAAACCACTGGGCTGAAAAGCAGCAGTTTCTTCTTGCTGAGTTCCTTTTTCAGCCTCGTTTGTTCCCACACTCAGTTCTGAGTGTGCAGACAGAAGAGCAGCTTTGGAATAAGCAGCTGAACGGGGCAGGTGGTGGGGATTGTTAGAAGATACCATTATGACACCCAAACTGTTTTTAACAACACCCTTAAATCCCACCATCATTCAGGTTGGAATCAATCTATGGAGGTCCTCTGAGCCCACCACAGGTCAAAGCAAGGTCCATCTAAAACATGGCTCCAACTTCCAGGTTAAAGTGGATAGTCAAGGTCATAGTCAAGGTCATATCCAAGCAAGTTTTGAGTATCTCTAAAGATGGAGGTTCCTTAAAAGTTCCCAGTAGATCTCTGCAACTATTGAGTCATGATTTCAGAGGTGTGGGTGATGTGTTAGGATGACAGTTAAGACGATATGCCCAAAGAAGGTAGAAGAGATTCAGCTGTATTTTAAATAGTATTTACAAATAACGTGATTTTAATATGTGGTGGTACACCTGCTGAGGTGTGCCTGTTCACTCTTTAGCAACTGCTCTTTACTCACCTTCTGTATTCCCACAGACTGACGAACATTCAGCTTTCTTATTCTTTGAAAGGTGTCCAAGTCCCACAGTTGGGCTGTATCAGTGGAAGTAGTGATGGCATACCTGCCTGAGCCATGCACAGAGATGGAGGACACCGATGAATCGTGGCCTCTCATCCAACTAACTAACTCCTTGGTTTCTGCAGAAGTTGTTGAAAAAAAAAAAAAAAGGAAAGGATATGAAAGTCATAAAGAACCACTACCTTAGTTGTGTGGCCAACACTGTGCAGTGGAATAGACTTTTAAACATTACTAGGCTATAACCATTTACTATCACAGCTCAATAAACAAGAAACAAAGGTATCAGTCTTCACATAGCTATTATACCTTAGAGAGTAATAACCTTTTCCACATCTCCAACTAACAGATTTTATAAGTTATGCTCAGTTATACACACAGAAAGCCAACTTGCACAGGCTTGTTTAATTTAGCCTAAAAATCAATCTTCAAAAGCCATGAACAATGTGATCAGGTAAGTTCAGCATGCCTCAGAGAATATCGGATGTGAACACCCACAGTAATCTCTAGAAGTCGAGAATGAATGTTCTAATCAGAATTCTCCACTTGTTTTTACTTGTGGACAGAATGTGTGAAGGATTGTGCAGCTATTTACAGGTGCAAGGAAGAAAGATTTAATGACAACAGGCTATGACTACAGAAAGGTACAGTCAGAAAGCAACACTTCATTAATTCTTTTAGAATCCAAAACATTTTTATCCTGTGCAGTGCACACTAAGGAAACGGCTCCTCTGACTTCATTGTCTCCCACATGTGACTGCATGACCACTAATCTTCCCTCAGCAACCAAACTGCACTTGTGGCAAATGCAGTTTACACTGGGTGGTTTGCCTGACAGCCCACAGAGTGGTTCCAGCTCACCTACAGCTGTGGTATCAAACTGTGGGCAACGGCCATAGAGCAGCTCACAAAGACCAACAGTCAAACTTTCTGCTGTGCTTACAGGCAGCTGAGTGCTTAAAGCTGTCATCACCTGAGGGGTGACATGGGATTGGACAGTAAGGCTTCTAAAGAAGGGGATGGAGCCCACCAACTAAGTACTATCTAATACACCTCTAAGGATAGTTCACTCAATACTGACTTATGTGAACGCCATTTATATTTTAAAACATTTCTGTGTATGACTTGGTTATTTGGAAACAGCATCATATAAACATTCAGTAATTTCTGGAATAATTAAGATTTCCCGAAGTGCATCCAAACATCTAAGTTTGGTCTTGCTGTGGTTAAAAGGAAGAGAAAAACTGCAGAGGATTTCAGACCTTAATTCTGATTCTTCCTCTCTTTTGAGGAACATTGTGTTACATTAAAATCATCACAGATAACAGCAGTCTCAAACCCTCGAATTGCAGATGAGCAATTCCCACAGTTTTTTAAACAGATTTAAATCCAGATTATGAGACACTACAACTGCACTTTTTGATAGGTAAAGATCAATTTAAGAAGAATGAATTGTCAATGCCTTCACCATTTAACTTCTAATCAAGACAGAGACACACAGCTGGCCTGTGAAGTTAATTTTTAACATTGCTTTTGAATAAGGATAGAGAACTACATGAATACCCAAAACTATTGACAGTTCTTTTATTGTATACTGTCACTTTGTTCAAATATTTTACTGTAAATAATAATTAAGAACTGGTTCAGTTGCTAAACTAACATACTGTCAACTGACTTTGACTTTTAATATAATAGAGCACCTCATTCCAAACAAACATATACAGAACTGCTTAAAAAAAATGTAACATACGTAACTGTGATCTGTGCTGGACTTCAGTTACACAGATGCCTGGGTGACTTAGTGGGAATGCGGAACTCTGGCAAACCAAAGTGTTGATTTAGGTTCATTTACCCACAGGACTATAACTCACATGAGCCTAAACTTTTCTCTTTTTGGACAGATGGCATGAAATACACAGTATGATTCCCATTTAAAAAACTGTCCAAGAATTCAAGATCAAAAATAAAATTATATAGGTTTTCATGCCAATTCTTGAAATTTTTCCTTACCTGTATCAAAGCACTTAACAGAATAATCTGCCAAAGCCACCAGGAACTCTGTCTTTCTGCGAAGATTAAAGGCCAAAGCAGTGCAAGCCTGCATCGTTCGCTGGACAAGGCTGAACCTATTTAAAGATACATTCTCACTGTGTTAGGAAACTTTGGTTCACAGTGAAGCAATACCAAGAAAAAAAATCAACCCAAAAGAAGTAAATAAATCATATCTAATTACAATAAATCTAAAACTCAGTGCTAATATTTTAAAACTCAGTAGTGAAAAATTGAAAAGACTGGTTGATGTATTTCTGCAAATAAAAAAACCCTAGTTTATTGCAAAACATGGCTCGTTCATTGATATGTACTGACCAAAGAATAACTCCTTGGGGTAGTACTGAAGTTCTCTGCAACTGGTGTTCTGTTTCATTACAAGCCTCTGCTCTTTTTGAGCAGCTAAACTAATGAAATAATATTTAGGGAGGCTACAGGAGACACTGGCTTCTAGTGTCAGCTGTGAGCAAACTCCTATCTCTTTCCATATTCATGGGAAAACGAGGGTTAAAACCCGACCTGTGGGATCCCGTCCGGGCAAGTTCCACACTCCTGAATGTTAGGGATGTCTCAGACAATTAAAATGTCTTGACAGAAATCTTCTTACCTGTTTCCATTCAAGTCAAACAGATATATATTTCCCTGGCGGTCCCCAGCGAGGAGAGAATCTCCAGAACTGTCAAAAGCCACATTCAGAAAACGTATTGTCTTTGAATGGTACCCTTGGACACTATGGATTATGTTCACTATAAGTCTGTGAAGAAAGCAAGCAAAACAACCGTGCTTAGGATCATTTTACTATTATGTATTTCTCCAAGACCTACGATTAAAATGCTTCTATGTGAAAAACCTTCAATAAACCCACATATTTTTAATATAAAAAATATACCACAAAGGAAGTGATTCACTGTGCTGGAAGGTAGGTAGGAGGCATATAAAGCAGATGGGGGAAATCCACCATTCACAATCCTCTTATGTGGCTCCTGATTTTCATTGCTAATGAATAACACTAACATATATCCTGATGTATCATCTACCAGTGAATCTGAAAGCCCAATTCAGCTCTCAGCAAGGAACTTGGCTTGTCATTTCCACTGCAAAGAAACATGCTAGAAAACTGAGAAGCTGTGTTACTGTAAGAAACCACTCTGATTAGATGTGAGGGTACATCAGTTCTAATATCACTTCTTTCCACTGTCTTCAAAAGCACTGGGTTTGTTCAGCCTGGAAAAGAGAAGGCTCTGGGATGACTTAACTGTGGCCTTCCAGTATCTGAAGGGAACCTGCAAGAAACGTGGAGAGGGACTTTTTACAAGGACATGTAGTGACAGAACAAGGGGAAATGGATCCAAAGTGAAAGAGAATAGGTTTAGATTACATACTAGGAAAAAATTCTTTACTGTGAGGGTGGTGAGACAGTGGAACAGGTTGCCCAGAGAAGCTGTGGATGCTCCATCCCTGGAAGTGTTCAAGGCCAGCTTGGATGGGGCTCTGAGCAACGTGGTCTAGTGGGAGGTGTCCCTGCCCATGGCAGAGAGGTTGGAACTAGACGACCTTTAAGGTTCCTTCCAACCCAAACCATTCTATGATTCCATGAGGAAAGCCATATTTATCATGATTCATCTGAGATATTACAGAACAAAAGTTCCTGTTTTTTCACTTCTATCCTTGCACTGTGCTGTCCCTTAAAACGGAGCCAGGTGCAGAAATGAAACCCATGTGCAGAATAAGCTGCAAGAGGAAGGATTTTCCAGGAAGCAGGACAGTAAGATTTGGGAAGTCTGCTGCTCCTGGATTTATTAAGCTTACTAAGCAAATAATTTATTTTCTACCATCACTTGGATATAAATTCAGAGTCAAACTAAACATCTAAAGCTGTGCAGGATATTGGCACGCTGATGAAAGGCTGCAGAGCACTAGCTGGCTGCTATGACTGTGGCTATGTAAGATGCTGTCACCTCTCTGAGACACAGAATATGCCACCCAGCATGCACACACAGCTGTGGAGGTGTGTCACAAAGTCTGAGTGAACACCAGAAGAAGGGCCATACAACCATGGTACAGACTAGACACAAAATTAATTGAACCTCACTGGTAAGCCCATTTTTTTCTACAATAGAAGGGCCATAAAAATGAAACCAGAAAGATAAGGTATTTAAAATTAGAATTGACACCTAGTGATGTGCATGTGGGGGGTCTTTATGACATTGAAGACCCTAAGAAGTGAAGTATGACTTCTGCTTCTAAAACCACACCAAAACCTGAGTACTTATCAGTGCAGTTACAGCATCTCCCATGACCTTCTCTATGCCACTCTCTGCCTTTCAAAAGTTCCTCTGCCACTAAACAGACCCAGGAGAACAGAGTTAGGAGTTCACAGGGTTGCATCCACAGTCCCCGGAGAAAAGGCACCCAAAGCAGCATCCACGCTGCTGCTCTTCAGCTTGGGGCAGGCAGTGGTTTTCATTGTGTACCACACTGTGATTAAACTCTGGGAATTCCCCGCGACATTTCATTCACTACAAACAAACCGAAGCCCTAAACCTCGTGCCCAGCCGAGGTTTCACAGCCTTACAGGGGACCTGCTCTGCCTTCAGGAGGGGACTCTCATCAATGCAATAAACATCTCAAAGGCGGGGCCAAGAGGATGGTGCCAGACTCTTTTCGGTGGTGCCCGGCGACAGGAGGAGGAGCAATGGCCATAAACCAAAACACAGGAAGTATCACCTCAACACGAGGAAGAACTTCTTTACCCTGAGCACTGGAACAGGCAGCTCAGGGAGGGCGTGGAGTCTCCCCCTCTGGAGACACTCAAAACCAACCTGGACACATTCCCCGTGTCATCTGCTCTGGGTGACCCTGCCTTGGATAATCTCCAGAGGTCCCTTCCAACCCAGACAATTCCGAGATTCAAGAGAAACGTGTTCCCCCGCGTTCGACCCGGGCATCCCCGAGCTGCCCCTCCATCCAGCCCGCAGAAGCTCAGGCGGGCCCGGGCCGGCCGTGCCCCGTCCGCCCCGTTCCCCGGGGGTGCCGCTGCCCCCTGCCCAGCCCTGCCCAGTCCGGTTACCCCCGCGGTGCCGCGGGCCCGGCCCTGCGGGCCCACACGGGGCCGCTCGGCCGCCCGCCCAGGTCGCAGCGCTCCATCCCTGCCCGGCGCCGCCGCTCCCGCGCTCCGCCGGGGCTCCGCCCACCGCCCGCGCCGGGGGACGCCGCGCGAGTGGTACGGCCCGACCCCGCTATTGTCGACAGAGGGCAGCGGGAGCGGGGGAGGAAAATCCCCCCCACAAGTGTCGGCCTGCCGGGGAACAGAACCGCCCCGCCGGCGCCCGCGGAGGCTGCTGGGAGTTGTAGTTCCCCTCGCGCTGCCGGGAAGCGGAGCCGCGCAGTGAGCAAAGTGGAATGAAAAGGTCGCGGCCCCGCATGCAGAGGTGTTTATAACGCAGTGCGCGGGGTCGCTCAGGATACAGCTCTTCCGGCGCGACGGGGTGCGGGCTTCCTCTTGTCCCCCGCGTCGTAAGGGCCGCTCCAGGCCCCGAGCGGACTCGGCGGCGCCGTCACAGCCGGGTCGCTCCCCGCTCCACCCCCGGGGCGGGACTACGGGCAGCCAGGGCGGGGCCGGAAGCGGCGGCGGCGGCTCGGCCGAATTCGGTGGCGCCACGTCTGGCTCGGGGCTCCCTCGGTGCCCGGGTGGCGGCGGCGCAGCGGGACCCTCGTCTCGTCTCTCCCTCAGCGGCCGGTTCGTGGCGAGGCCTCAGCGGCAGCGGCGGCCGGACGCGGCGGCGGCGACATGTCGGACCTAGGGGACTGGTTCCGGAGCATCCCGCTGATCACCCGCTACTGGTTCGCCGGCTCCATCGCTGTGCCGCTCGTGGGCAAGCTGGGCCTCGTCAGCCCCGTCAGCCTCTTCCTCTGGCCCGACGCCTTCATCCACCGCTTCCAGGTACGGGCCGCACTACCGCTCCCGGCGTGCCTCGCGGCGCCCGTGCCATAGGCCAGCGCGGCCCGCGCGCGCGCGGCCTTCTGGGAGTTGTAGTGCGAGGCCGCGCCGTGGCTGCGGGCGGGGCCGGTGCTCTCCGCGGGTCCCGGGGCCGGCGCTCTCCGCGGGTCCCACGGCCTCGCTCCGGGACAGCGCTCGGGGGTCACCGGGGACAGCTGGAGCCCCTCAGGCGGGAGCCGATTCCGCCTTCTCGCTTAACCCCTGCAGGGCTGAGGGCCCGGGTTTAGGCGGTGCTGTTCCGGCAGGGCCCGGGCGGCGGTGCCTGACCCTACCAGAGTGACAGTGACAGAGGGCTGTGGCCCTGGGCAGCCCCGCAGTTCGTCTTGTGTCTCATTCTGGTGTGTTTTTCCCTGATTTTTTTTGTGGAAGTTGTTCTGGCTGGCGCTGGTTGTTGTGCCTAGGCGCTGTGTGACCATAAACCCCGTGGCTGTGGCTTCGGGTGACTCTGTGTGACCGTGTGGGTGTGCCTGCGGGCACAGAGGTGACAGAAGGCTGTGCAAACATCCCAAACCACGAGTGGCTCTGGGGACTCTGGGGCTGAGCTACAGGAGAGACACGGAGCTCCTGGAGCTGGTCCAGTGGAGGGCAACAAAGATGATTAAGGGACTGGAGCATCTCTCTTATGGGGAAAGGCTGAAGGAGCTGGACCTGCTCAGCCTTGAGAAGAGTCGACTGAGAGGGGACCTCATTATGTATAAATATCTAGAGAGAGGTGCCATGCAACAGGACAAGGGGCAGTGGGCAGAAACTGATGCACATGAAGTTCCACTTGAACACGAGAAAAAAAGAACAACTTTACTGCGTGAGTGACTGGACACTGGAACAGATTGTCCAGAGAGGTTATGGAGTCTTCCTTGCTGGAGATGCTCAAGAACTGTCTGGATGCAATCCTGTGCAATGTGCTCTAGGATGACCCTGCTTGAGCAGGGGGGTTGGACCAGATAACCCACTGATCCGTTCTGTGATTCTGTAAAAAAGGGCATATTTTGCACTTTCTGGCTTGGAATTTGAAAAAGCTTCTGTTTGGGATTGTCAGCTCCTGTGCTTAGGTATGGGCCACATAAGTTAACAACTAAAGCCCTGAGGTGTCAGATGTAGAGTGCGTTAGCAATGTCAAAAGTGTTCACAACCTGGACATAGTATTTTTCCTTGCGTTGTGATGCTACAAGTTCAAGTGTGCAGGTGGATGAACAGAAGATGAAGGAAGTGGAAAGATCTCGACCTTTACATTTCTATTATATGTGTTCACTATATCTTCAGTGCAAAAGGCTGAGTTTGGGAAAAAAACTTTAAAAGGTGGCTCTGGGAGGGGCCATCCGTGTATCGTCCCCAAAATTTAATAGCTTAGGCGACTGTTTTCCCTCCAGTTTTGTTATTTCTCCTGGAACTGTGATGTTCAGGATCCTAACACTCTATTTGGAAGTGTTGTTGCTTGGGGAGCTCAGTTATGAATGGCCACTTTCTGTCCTTGCTACGTGCTGCCATGCAGTTGGCTATTGTTGGGAGGTTCTAAAGCAGGTCTAAAACGCTCAGAGCAGTGTGTGCTGTCTGGAATGGTACACTAAAGACTGTTGTGTGAATTGCTTGGCCTCTGTTCAACAGGGAAGAATAGGGTTTGTGTGGGTGCTTTTAGAACAGTGTAGCATCCTTTTTGCACTGTAGCAAAGAGTCAGTACTGCAAAGATGTGATGAAAACAATCTGGGAAGCTTTGTGTGATTTCTCTTGCAATCTTAATAGTATTGCTTATCAGATTAAAAAAAAGCCCACACCTGTAAAAGCTGCTGAAGCAGCAGGAATTGGTACTTGGACTGGTTTTAATCTTTTCCTTGATCTTCCAAGTAACTGATAATGAATGGAAACAAAAAGCCTGTGCATATGAGTTCATTCTACAGTATATAAATATATCTTTCTCTTTTGGTCTGGACAGATCTGGCGGCCGATAACAGCAACTTTCTTCTTCCCAGTGGGACCTGGAACGGGATTTCTCTACTTGGTGAATTTGTATTTCTTGTATCAATATTCATCACGATTAGAAACAGGTATGTTATCCATTAAGTTGTATGCATGTGGTAAACTCTACCTGGAGCTGATGGAGGTGGCTCATCTCTGTGCCAGCCTACGTTGGTCAGTGTGAAATTGCTCTGAAAACTCATTTGCTGTGACTGGTGCCTTCTGTTTGGCCATTGAGAATCTGAGCTTTTTACTTGTTTTAGTAGGAGGGCCTGGTGCTTTTAGTTGTTGGATTTCAGGGAGTGAGACAGACTAAAAGATGACATTACCTCTGTTTTCTTGTTTCTGGTGTCCTGTAACACAGAAGGATGTTAGAGCGTACGTAATAAAGGGTATATCCATTGGGATAAAATAATATCAGTTTTTCCTCTTTTTATTAGGGATGGTTTTTTGTGTTATTCACTGGTTTGTGTTGAACTGAGAGATACCTTCTACAAATGAAGCATACCGTTCTTCCAAACAGATACATGGAAAAGTTAAGGGACTAGTAGGATTTTCAGTTAAGGAGAAAAATTGAGTGGAAGAAAGGAGATCAGATAATGGATCATTTCTCTCAAAAAGGGATTGTTGTTGCAAGGTAGCTTCAAAACTAGTTTGATTTTGCACTGCACAGTTCATTAAAGCTTAACAAAAATTGTTTCAGTTGAAGTGAATAATTAAAGTGTTTTCAAAGCCAAGCTTCTCCTGGAAGCCTTTGTGAACAAGAATTTCAGTATCATTCTAGTGGAGTCTTAGAATTGATGGTGGAAGGGGGAGTGCATTGCAAGGTGATGTTTGGGAAGTCCCACAGTAAAGAGATCCCTGGTAGACCTGCCATCCAGAGACTGTTGTGGAACCCCATTTAAGTCTTAAGAAGAGTAGCAGGGAAAGGGAGGAATGGTACCAGATTATATTTGGTTGTTTTCTTAGTGAAAGAAAATAGTAGTTCAATAGCTGGAAATGGTTCCTTCTTTTCCTTGAGCCTTTCTGCAGTAGATTATGAACATGTGAGAGTGGCAGTTCCAACATTCTACCCGGCAAAGCCAGGTGTAGGAAGAGTTCCTGGTGAATAAATGCAAATTAAGACATCACTGCATGGACATACACTTAGAAAATGCTCCGGTTGTCTGTGCTGTGGCACAAGTCTCATGAAAGGAAGTAAATTCTTTGAGCAGTAAATTCCTGCTGTGCAACACATATGGCTTTTGAAACTGGGAAGTCAGCTGTGTTGTTGCTTGAACCAGTGCATTTATTTTGTATTACAGTCATTTCTCTGGTTATAAATTAAGTTGTTGTTGTTTAGGTTGGCCCTTCTTTCTCCGAGAAAGGCTGGAAACCTTCTACATGTGGGAGGTATACAAGTTGCGGATAATGTTTACAGGTGGAAATCAGTTTTGGTCTATGCCTCCTTTTGTGTGTGAAACTGAGGAAGTAAAACTTCTATTTTCAGCATTGTACATGTTTTTTGAGCATACACTGGTGCTGCATGCCAGCTTCAAATTTAGTTGTCAAAAATATCCATGTGGGTTTGTACTCTGCTTGTGCTTTTGTAACAAGCTGACCTGTAGCTTCTCAAGGAAAGGGAGATTGATGTGTTTTTATTTTGTTTGGGTTGGTGAAGAACGTAACAAATATCAACAGAGAAAGCAGAATATGAAGAGTTCACTCCCCAGCAGTATGAATGGTGAGATTATGAGTCTGCAGCTCTTTCCAGATGACTGGATTATACCCTGGGCCTTACAGAAGGACCCAGTGGGATAGAGCTCAACCCACAGCAGCGCTGAGTTTCTGGCATCTGTAGTCCAGTTCTCTTAGCTATTCATTGAAAAGTGGACTTAAATAGTTTGTCTAATATTCTTGTTAGCAGTCTCCTAGATAATGAGAAGTGAAAAAACTTAAGGGAATAATAATAGCTTTGGTTTTTTCCTATTCTGGAGGGTTTCCTGAGCTGATGTTTCCACAGGCTTAGTCAGCTTCTTCTCTTTACTTGTTTCTATTTGTTGTATGACAACAGTAAGGAGAAAACTTCAGTTTATGCATTTCTTCAGCTTTAAAACTTTCCAATATATTTTTTCTAAGTCTTTTTTTTTTTTTCCCTGTCATGTAATTTGCATGGCTGAACTTAAATAATGAAGTTAAAATTGTTACTTTAGTAGTTTTGTTTTTACATAAGCTATTCTAAAAAGCTAAGTGTTAAAAATAGGTTTTCCTCCTTTAAATTTTTTTGAGACATGTAAATTACTTGTAGGAAGCCAAATAGTGCTAACATGAAGCAGTGGCCTTCTTTCTAGGCCTTTTGATGTTTAGCTATGAGCATGTAATTCAGCTCATCTGTGGTGCACTGAGTTTGTCACTGTGGGGTCTGGGTCATTTTCAACAATATTCTCAGGTGTTCCTTACCTGCTGGAGGCTCTATGAAAGTTGATGGGAGTCTTGCACAGGTCTCGAGGTCTGTGTCAGCTTTTTGCCACACTTTGCAAGAGTGAGAGCCTCAAATTTTCATGTTTGCAAGGATTTGTTACAGGGGTTGTTTTTTAACTCTTGTCCCTGCCAGGTCACGGACTCAACTGGGCAGCTAAAGATAATCTTCTTTAGTATGACCTGCAGGCAACGTTGCCTTTTTTTGGTTTGTTTGGTTGTTTGGTTCCAGCATCCTCAAAAAACCGACAGGTTGGAAATGGGAAATTAGCTTAGAATAAGGAACAGAATGTGCTGCAAATGTGTACCTTCCTTGTCATGGATGCTAATTTTTTTCTGGAGTGTAAAAACTGTCATATCTCTTGAGTCTGACTAGATGATGCAAAGAGGTTGCAATTTGCCTAAGTAAGGGCTGTTTTTCACATGACTCAGTCATTGTACTTAATGTCTCTGCTTTTGCTGTGCACGTGTATTTTCTTATTCTGTGCTTCTGACTGGCAGTTTCATATGAAGGATGAGGTCTAACTCCATTTTGAAGGCTTATGTAGTTAAAACCACTTATCTCCAGAGTCAGTGTGTTCTTTTTAAGTATAGAGACTGCTTGTACACTTCATGCAGTAGGCTGTCTTATTTCAGTCTGTAGGTTGTTCTATTCTAAGGCTTTTTAAAATTAAAAAAAAAAAAAATTGTAAACCACAGACTGCATGTAAAGCAGCTGTTATTAGCTGAGCTGTTCTTAGACTCCAAAAAGTTAAAAAAAAAAAAAAAAAAGATAATTTCTTATAAAAATTTCAGTATCCTTCCTAATATTTCTTTTTATTTTACAGGGGCTTTTGATGGAAGGCCAGCAGATTACATGTTCATGCTCCTGTTTAACTGGATCTGCATTGTTGTATCCTTCTGCTCATCATCAAATTTGAGAATATTTTGGTTCTCCTGTTTCTGCCTTATGTTCAAAGACCACAAGGAACAGTTTTAAAATGTAGCGAATGTTCACAGGCGAGTTTGTAACTGTGTAATCTTCTTGGAAAGGTATTGGCTTGCAGGGAGAACACTAATACATGTGCTGATAGGGGTATGTGATCTGGGGACGAGAGTTCTGCTTACATAAAGCTCAGCTGATGCTGTGTGTTGCTCGTGCTTCCGTGGTGTTCTCTGTATCACTTCACTGAGCTGGTTTTGTGGGTTGCAGTGTGAGCTGAGAATGAATTTAGTGCGTTCAAGCTATTGTGTGCAAATATGTCTGATCACTGCCACTCCCTGAAATTCAGGTATCATCTCATGGAGAGATCCTTTACATGCTGGGCACAAGTCATCCCGAGTCTGTGAAAGCAGTGTTGTGATACCTGCACTGAGCCAGCTTCCTGAAGAAGATGGGCTTGTTGGTTTGAGAATGCTGGGAAACACTTTTTCCATGTGCTGTTCTACCTGAATTTTATTTCAGATCTTGAATACAAAACCGGGAGGAGTTGTTGATAAACCAGGTAGTTGTGCTACCAGTCAGGGATCTTTAGAGGCTGGAGAAATGGGCTGGTCAGGAATGAAGCTTTGCAAAAGGAAGTGCAGAGTCCTCCTCTTGGCAAGGAGCAGCCTCAGGCACCAGGACAGACTGGGGACTGACAGTTTGCAGAGTATCTTCCCAGGAAGGCCCTGGGTGTCCTGCTGGACACTGAGTTGACCATGAGCCAGGAATGTGCCCTTATGGCAAAGGTGGCCAGCGGCCTCCTGGGCTGTGTTAGGCAGAGCATTGCCCCCACCCGTGTTGAGGCAGGTGATTACTCTTCTGTGCTCAACCTTTGAGAGACATATGGGGTGCTACATCCAGCTCCAGGTTCCCAAGTACAAGAGAGACATGGATGTAATGGAGTGAGTCCAGGTGAAAGGTCATGAAGATGATTAAAGGTTTGGAACATCTGTCACATGAGGAGAGGCTGGGATTGTGCAGCTGGGATTGTGCAGCCTGGGGTGTCTTATCATAGAATCATACAGTAGTTTGGATTGGAAGGAACCTTGAAAACTCCTTGGTCCAACCTCCCTACAGTGAGCAGGGACATCTTCAACTAGATCAGGTTCCTCAGAGCCCTGTAATCTGACACTGAATGTTGCAAGGGATGGAACATCCACCACTTCTTTGGGCAACACCTGTCAAGTGTTTCACCACCCTCATTGTAAAAATTTTCTTCTTTATATCTAGTCTAAATCAACCTTCTTTTAGTTTAAACCATTACCCCTTTTCCTATTGCAACAGGCCCTACAAAAAACTGTCCCCCAGCTCTCTCAGCCTTTCCTTATAAGAGAGATGTTCAGTCCTCTGATAATTTTTGTGGGCCTCCTCCAGACCCACTCCAAGAGGTCTCCATGTCTTTTCTGTGCTGACGACTCTGTAGCTGGACACCAATTCCACAAAATGAAGCACGAGAAATTCCATTTCAATGTAAGAAAGACCCGCTTTTACTCTAAGATCAGTCAAACGCTGACAAGGCTGTGGAACCTCCATCCTTGGAGATGCTCCCATTCTGTCTGTGCTGTTGCTGCCTCCTTGTAGCAATTTGTGGTGGCACAGCACGTGGAAAAAAGGGAGCAGTGACATCAGAGTGAACCAGTTACAGTCAGGAGAGCTCATGTGTAGAAATGCCTTATCAATAGATTATCTCCAGTTGCATTCCACTCTGTGGAGGGAATTGCTGTTCCTGCTGGTCCTGTTGAGCCACAGCAGTAACAATGTGCTGTTAGTTATGCTGTTACAAAGGCAATGGTTTTCTTTATGATTGCAGGTTGTTGGCTGTGAGCTATTAGAGGAATCTAATTGTGACTTGACTTTCAAGCTGGTCGTTTAAAAGCTTCCAGTTGCTTGTTCCCTGTATGATGTAAGAAGCAACCTGGATCTATGGCCTGGGAAAAGGCCTGGTGTCATTTTATGTGTAGTCCTGAACTGCTGAAAGCATTCTGATCATAGCAAAATCCCTAAGTGATTGTTTCTACTCAGCAGTCACTACAACAGATCCTTTGGGCTCCGGGTGGGAGAGGAGTATTAAAAGCCTGCATTGATGCACTTCAAGAAATTATATCTTTTCTATGACTGGCAATGTATTGGGGTTTTCTCATGATCTGGTATTTCTTTAGCTAGAAACCCAAAATTTCAATATTAAAGTAATGAAAGAATCCAGAAAGAAACTTGTAATGTGCTTTTATGCAAGCAAGGACTGATTGAGTTTGTGGTTAGCCAGTTTTTCATCAGGGAGGAAAGGTCAGTGCATCCATCAGCTCTCATGACTTGAGGTGGGAGCTTGAAAGGCTACCAAAAAGCAATTATTGAAAGTAAGTGTGTAAGTCTCTAGATATTGGATGTGTTTAATTTTTTTCCAGTGTTTGACTTAAATCAATGTTCCTGCATAGTATTAATTTTGAACAATAAAGGCCTTTACATGTGTGTTCAGTGTGTCTGCAGCTTCTTTTCACTGTTGTAGTCTGTCAGGTTTTGCTGTATTTTCCTTAATGGTGCAATTGCAGATAACTGGCTTGGCAATGGACATGCAGGTAAGTGCAGTGCCCTTTCTTAAATTATTTTTTCCAAACTTTATGACTACTTAATGACTTTATAAGAGAGCATTATCGACTTAACTGCAGAGCACAGTTAAGCTAGGCTGGTTCAGTTTATATCAGAATGGACTGCTGTGTGTGTATTGTTAGTTTTTTAGTTCAGGTTAGCCTCAGCTGATGGCATAAGCCTGGATTGGGAACCTAACCCAGTTAGGGAATCGAGGAATGAAAATCAGCTCATTGTACATTCAGGAAGTGTTCAGCCTTTTACTAAAGTGGACACAAGATGTCACCTATGCACTATTTCCTTTAATGAAAGTGGATCTGCATTCTTACTTTTTTATTTAAAAATGATTCTTGGGTTCATTTATCTTCTCAAATTTAGTGTGCCTTTTACTTGCCAATCTTTATGTGAAAAACGCAGCTTCAGATTGAGATCAGAACTGAAGTGCAAAATCCTCACAAGAATGATTAAGATAGTGGTGTAAATTTTCTATGAGGTAGTCCTTGTCACCCCAAATATTAAAGGGGAAAATTGGGACGTGTTTCTTGGACACAGCAGAGTATCAGTATCTTCAGCCTGCCTCTGCTGTTCTCTCCTTATTTTTGTCTGTCCCCATCATCTAAAGCCTGCACCAGTATCTGTAGTATTTCATAGAAAATTATTTTAGCACTTATTAGATCACTTATCAGGCTCCCTTGGTAGACAAAACAAAAAATCTCTAGTCAGGACTGAGTTCTGTTAAGGACTGTCTATAACTTTGCACTTAAAATTTTCTTTGCTGTGGGGAAGACATCACAAAAAACTTTACAAAAGCATGCTGCAGTCACCCATACATTGTATGAATTTTATACCGATTGTGTTGATTTGTACATTTTAAAATAGGTACTTTAAAAGTTTGGGTTTTTTTAAACTGCATACAAACTATTCTCTACAAAAAGAGAATCAGTTGTTTGATGCACAAACGTGGTTTGTTTTTTTTTTTAAATGGGGGATTTTTGCTTGTGTTTAGTGTCCTTGCTTGAAATTGAGAAGATAGAGTAAAATAGCTGGCACTATTCCTGTGTCAAACACTTTCGGAAATTAGATACTGCTTTGTTTTTCCAGTAAAATAAAAAGGGTTTTACTAAAGACCCTAAGGTGCTTGTGTGGTGAGTCAGAGTGCTGGTGCACACACATGGGGCTTGTGGAAGGCTGGGCTGATGGTAGTGTGTCAGTGTTAATGTGGAATCTGTTGGATAGAAGCTCCCCTGAAGGGATGAGTTTTAACCTCTTACAGACACAGGAGCTGGTTCGTAGCATTCAGCCAGTTCATGGCAATGTTGCTGGTGCAGTCTGCCTTAAATTCAGAAATCATCAGACAGCTAAAATAGTGCTTTGTATTTCTTTCACTAGAAATAGTTCAATCAGCTAATATGCAGTCACAGTAAGGAACTGTTTGAAACAGTCTCCCCTCCTGGCGTGGAGCGCAGGTTAACCCCAAGCTCTGCCAAGGCATCTTTGCCAAGGTTGGCTGCAGTGCCCTGAAATGGTGATTTATGGATGCCCTTTCCCTCTGGGATGGTCTGAGGAGGACAGAGGTGTAGGTGGCAGTTCAGTGGAGTAACTGTTTGGGTTAGTACCCTGGAAATGATTGTGGCACAGGTCCCTGGCTGGCTCTGCTGTAGGTGTCCTACCAGGAGCAAAGGAGTTCTCCACAGCTGCTCTTTCAGTTGGTGCAAGATGGAGCCCTTTGCTTTGGCATAGTCTTGCAAAAGAGAATGACCCAAGTAGGTTCTCCTCCTTAGCTTTCTCAATGGCTTTTTCATGATCCATGACACATGGTGGCAAAGATTCTGGGGCAGGCTGTAAAGACTTTACTGATGTGTCATGCTTACAAGCCCCTTTTGAAGCTTATAGCTCCTGCTGCCTGTTTAAGTTTCTTGAGTTTCTGTGAAAGTATTGGTAACTGTTTGGCTTTTTTATTTCTTTTTTAACATTGCAGTTGCTGATGATTCCACTCATCATGTCAGTACTTTATGTGTGGGCCCAGCTGAACAGAGACATGATTGTATCGTTTTGGTTTGGAACAAGATTTAAGGTATGTCAGGCAGGATATTGAAAAGGTTCCTGCCCATTAGATGCATATGTAGGGGGTGAAGGATAAAATATAAATATTTTCTCTTATTAAAGATGCTCCACACTTTTACACAGCTGTATACTCCTTGAGATGCAGCAAAGGCAAATTTCTTCATGACTTTCCGTGTGGTGTCACTCAGTGTGCCTTTACTGAAAAGATGTTCTGACAACTGAAATTCATCTTTCTGAAAAGAAAAGATTCCTGATAAACATTAGCCTGGATAAAAGCTGAATGTAGTGACAAAATGCTGATACTTTAAATTGTTCTTTCCTGTGTGACCTTGTCTATTTCCGCGAGGTCTTGTAGTGAAAACTCTTTTGATCGCTGTTTCCAGACCTTTTCAAAGTCGGAAACTTAGGACTTTGTTCCAGATGCAAGCTTGCTGTGGAACATGGGGTGCAAAAGGCATGTCTACTTATAATGTTTAAATGAGAACGTTTTGTCTAAAAATGTTAGTCTTCAGTTTGGAGTATCTTCCCTTGTAGGTTGAATCTCTTTAAGTTAATAGATCAGGATTTGTGTAATGCATGAAATATTGGGATTATGATCATGCTCATTAGTGCAGTGGGAAGTTGAGAGCAGGTTTACATCCTTAACTTGTACTTACAACTTCACTGCATTCTCTTTCAGGCCTGTTACCTTCCATGGGTTATTCTGGGATTCAACTACATCATTGGTGGATCGTATGTATTCACTTCTACGGCCTGTTTGAAGTTATAAGAGCTTTTAGAGCTATTTAACTTGCTGCTGAATTTAGAAGTAATATTAAAATAAGCTTAAAATTGTATAATCTGACTAATAATGCTCAGTGTCACATTTTATTTAAAATAAAAGCAAAGAGGAGGTGTGCATATGAGAACTAGAGAATGTAGGTGAGGGGAAAGTAATAAGTGTGTTTTATTTTCTAGTATCTGCCTTAGGCCTTTTCCATACTGAAAAAGTAACACACAGTAAAGAAAGATGTCATTCATGTGACCAGCCATCATTGCTGGTTTTACAAACAAAGTTAGCTTGCCTCTGACAGTGCTGTCACTTCTTTCCCTCACAGTCTTATCTATCTTTGTTTCAGTTTGTGAAACAGGGGAAAATGGCAGTAAGTCCACAGAGGGCCATATTAGCACTTGATGAAGTCTTTGGTCTGTCTTGGGTTTCTCTGAGTAAACCCCGTGATGCAGAAATCCCCTCTCTGTGCACAGCCTGTCTCATTGGTGCCCTGCATTGGCTGGGGCCTCTTGGTGCCGCTGTAACACAATTAATGGCCATAACAAGTTTGGGTTGAGCTATAAAAGGAGGAGATAGCACAGCAAAACCAAATTCCCTGTTCTGGCTGTGCCTCCTACTGACTCATCCGTCACTTGTGAGAACTGCTTGCTGTTAGATACCTGCTGTTTCTATGCATGACAGAAGATACTCAAGGGCCTCCAGTCAGCTGTGTTTTTGTAAAATTGGGAACAAAACAGCTCAGTACAGCGGGAGACAAGTTGTCCAGTGAAAACAACAGTAACTTCTCTAGCTCTGCAGACTATTATTTTAGGCACTAATAGCTGTACGGTCTAATTCCTTGATGTAAATAAGTATTTAATTGCATTTTCAGTTCAGACTGTAGAGAAGGCTTGGAAGTGTTGGCACAGAAAGTTGGCCCTTCTAAAAATTGGCTGCAAAATGCTGAGAGAGGGGAAATTTTTTGTGTCTCGTGGCCCTGGCAATGCCCGTGGCAGGTGAACACAAGGTGGTCACTCTTATTTTCAGAGAAGACAGCAGGTAAAACAATTCTTTTTTTTTTTTTTTTTGCTTTACAGAGTCATCAATGAGCTGATAGGAAACCTGGTTGGACACCTGTATTTCTTCTTAATGTTTAAATATCCAGTGGATTTGGGAGGAAGGAACTTTCTGTCCACACCTCAGTTCCTGTAAGTGACCTTATTCTTTACCTCACTATTTATTTGGTCCAGTTTTTTGTATGGTTCATTAGACATATATTTGTTGGGATATTAAAGTGTAAAATACTTTGCTAAATCAACCTGCTTTAGACTATCATATTGACTGAGCTGATGAGCCATCAGAAATGTTGAGTTTCTTGTAAACAGTCCATGTAAGAATTCTCTGTTACCCCTCTGGATGACTTATGTCCTTTGCCCACTCTTTAAGAGTGAGAGTAAAAGCCATAGTTCTGCTACTGATCTGAGCTGTAATAAAGAGAACTCCCTAACAATTATCAGATGTTATTAAAAAAAAGTTTTATCCTGTAAATCATCTTTTTTTCCATATTCCCGTGTATCATTACAGTAGCTACCAGTTCAGCAGCGTCTGACAGTAATAGGAGTCAGTTGTAGACTTGTTCAGGACTATAATATGATTCTGCTTTGCAGTCTGTACCACTCACCTTGACTGAGACTGCAGGTTTGGTGTCTGAAGAGCTTTTTCTTGTGATGTGTTCACTGTATTGGCATTGAAATACTACAATCAGAAGCCTAAGTTTGTAGCTTCAGTTGCCCTTGTCCTCATCCTTTGGGGCTGTAAATCTATCAAACTTTAGTTAGAAACTTTCTCTATCAAACTTTAGTTAGAAATGCAGTTAACCCTTTTCATAGCATAAGCTGTTGAATTACAGTTATACTTTGTGTACAGATTTTAATGAGTAGGGAAGCTTTATATTCTAATTCTGTGTTTGCAAGCCTGTTTAGTAAACCCAATTTTCTATAAGGATTAGAAGACAAGATTGCTTTTAGAAAGTCCTTCAAGGTGGTAACAGCTCTGAAAATGCCATCAGTCTTGTTGGATATGTGCAATTCTCTTGATTCCATACATATCCCAGAAATGGAAGTTCCCCGGTATTCCCATTTCCCAGTGTGCTGAGGGCTTAGATTTGGAAAGAAGTCTCTGAATTTCTACTGTGAAAAGCCAGTTTTATTGCAAAGTCTGTCAGCTAAGAGGAAGTGCATGGAAAAGTAGTCTG
>NW_020955518.1:373722-374898 GCF_003031625.1 Empidonax traillii
TTTTTTTGCTTTACAGAGTCATCAATGAGCTGATAGGAAACCTGGTTGGACACCTGTATTTCTTCTTAATGTTTAAATATCCAGTGGATTTGGGAGGAAGGAACTTTCTGTCCACACCTCAGTTCCTGTAAGTGACCTTATTCTTTACCTCACTATTTATTTGGTCCAGTTTATTGTAGGGTTCATTAGACATATATTTGTTGGGATATTAAAGTGTAAAATACTTTGCTAAATCAACCTGCTTTAGACTATCATATTTACTGAGCTGATGAGCCATCAGAAATGTTGAGTTTCTTGTAAACAGTCCATGTGAGAATTCTCTGTTTACCCTCTGGATGACTTATGTCCTTTGCCCACTCTTTAAGAGTGAGAGTAAAAGCCATAGTTCTGCTACTGAACTGAGCTGTAATAAAGAGAACTCCCTAACAATTATCAGGTGGTATTAAAAAAAAAAGTTTTATCCTGTAAATCATCTTTTTTTTCGTATTCCCGTGTATCATTACAGTAGCTACCAGTTCAGCAGCGTCTGACAGTAATAGGAGTCAGTTGTAGACTTGTTCAGGACTATAATATGATTCTGCTTTGCAGTCTGTACCACTCACCTTGACTGAAACTGCAGGTCTTGGTGTCTGAAGAGCTTTTTCTTGTGATGTGTTCACTGTATTGGCATTGAAATACTACAATCAGAAGCCTAAGTTTGTAGCTTCAGTTGCCCTTGTCCTCATCCTTTGGGGCTGTAAATCTATCAAACTTTAGTTAGAAACTTTCTCTATCAAACTTTAGTTAGAAATGCAGTTAACCCTTTTCATAGCATAAACTGTTGAATTACAGTTATACTTTGTGTACAGATTTTAATGAGTAGGGAAGCTTTATATTCTAATTCTGTGTTTGCAAGCCTGTTTAGTAAACCCGATTTTCTATAAGGATTAGAAGACAAGATTGCTTTTAGAAAGTCCTTCAAGGTGGTAACAGCTCTGAAAATGCCACCAGTCTTGTTGGATATGTGCAATTCTCTTGATTCCATACATATCCCAGAAATGGAAGTTCCCCGGTATTCCCATTTCCCAGTGTGCTGAGGGCTTAGATTTGGAAAGAAGTCTCTGAATTTCTACTGTGAAAAGCCAGTTTTATTGCAAAGTCTGTCAGCTAAGAGGAAGTGCATGGAAAAGTAGTCTG
>NW_020955518.1:374959-518906 GCF_003031625.1 Empidonax traillii
GTCTTGTTGGATATGTGCAATTCTCTTGATTCCATACATATCCCAGAAATGGAAGTTCCCCGGTATTCCCATTTCCCAGTGTGCTGAGGGCTTAGATTTGGAAAGAAGTCTCTGAATTTCTACTGTGAAAAGCCAGTTTTATTGCAAAGTCTGTCAGCTAAGAGGAAGTGCATGGAAAAGTAGTCTGTCATTTACCCCCAGGGTACAGCTGTTTCTGTAACTCCTCCTCCTGTTTGTCCTAGTTACCGCTGGCTGCCAAACAGGAGAGGAGGAGTGTCGGGGTTTGGTGTTCCTCCTGCCAGCATGAGAAGAGCTGCAGAAGATCAGCAGGGTGGTGGAAGACACAACTGGGGCCAAGGTTTCCGACTAGGTGACCAGTGAAGAACTCCTGCCCTTGGAAAACATCAACTCTTCGGTTTTAACTGGATGTAGAACCGACCCTTCCTGGTGCAGAGCATGCCTAAAGAACTGAGCTCTCTGTAGTACTCTTGGATTTAACTGATTAGAAGGAATGTTTCTGTTTGAAGAGAAAATTAAAAACTCCAGAAGGGAAAAAATGTAGATCTTGCTCCGGGTTAGCCAGTAGTGTCCAATTTGATTCTGCCATTAAAAATAAGCCTTCTTTATACAGTATTGTCTGTCTGTCACAACAGGACTCATTGGCTGTCCTGTTCCATCATGTGATGGAACAAGCTGATGGTATTCTGTCTCACCTGGTATATTAAAAGCTTTGTTGACCATGTTAAAATAAGGATCCAGTGTGAGGCAGATGGCTCAAACAAGCCCCCAAGTTTAGGAAGCTGACCTTTTCCATAGCTGTGTTTAAGTCCCAGGTTCTTTGGAAACATTATTTTAGTGGTATCTCTCTGCTGCATTCATAAAGCAAATTGCAAATGTTTCATTTCCATTATTAAGCTGTGTTTTGAGGAGAGTTTTTTTCCTTGCTATGCAGCATTTGTCTGATCTGCTGCATCATGGGCTGGGCAAGCCTAAGAATTAGAGGGCTTTTGTTTGAAATGTCAGTAACAGGTATTCACAGAATTGAAATCTCTGAACTCTTCATGGCATGTTACAAGGCTTATTCTGTTAAAACTGAAATTGTCTAGTTTTTTTGTTTTTCCCGAAGATCTGTGAATTCTTGGCTTCAAGGTTTCTATTTTGATTGCCAAATTGGGTAGCATAAATGCTGCTTAAACTAGAAAAATGTAACATATCATTGTGGTTAATGCAAAGGGTACTGACTGCAGCACTGTTTAACTGAATCTTCATCTTTCTCTTAAAAGCTTTAAGACATCAAAGAATCAAAGCTGGAAATAATTTTTTGCAGGTCAAGATACAATAGAACAGATTGCTTTACTGCAGGACTCTTTCATTGTCAAATAAGAAACTGTATACACTGTTTATTATTAGCTGTGCTTTTTTTATTTTTTTTTTTTTTTGGTAAAAAATTATTACATGGAAAAGGGAATGATTCTGTACAGTAGTTTCCTTGCACTGGGTTCCCATGGGCAGAGCACATGGCTAAGATCCAGGAATCTCTAATGCCAGCTTGTTACTGACTTGCTGCATGGACTTAAGCAAACTTCTTACTTATCCCAGCTTTGCCAGCTGTAAGGAGGACTCGTGCATGTCTCACAGCATTCTTGAAGACAGCTGTCCCCGACCCCCCTTGGAGGGAGCTGCTAGTGAGCCAGGTCAGGCTGAGGTTCACTTAAATCCAGCACTTCACATAGGAACACAATTACTCAAAGCTTAACCAATACTTCTAAGTCAGAATGTAGTTGCTCACTTTTTTGTTTTATAGTTGGAGGAAGGAGAGCACTGTCACTAGGATGAGTTTCAAGTCTGACTGAATTGCCCTTTATCACTTGTCTGTCATTCTACTGGGTAGATTAGGGCACAGAAAGCTGTTCTGCCCCAACTTAGGTATCTCAGGTATCTGTAAGTAGGTGAAGTGAATCTGGGCTGAAACATTTTTATTACTGCTTTGTTTCTTCACTAAATCTGGGTTCTGAAGGTGTAAAAACTTGTAAATACTACGTGAGGGGAAGCCAAATGGAAAATAAGCAGTCGGACTGGAAGTTTTCAGCCGGCCTGCTTGAAACAAATGCATGTTCCATTTCTTCACTGCAACTCAATGATGTTGATTGGCTTGTGCAAAAATGTAGAAAACTGGTAATGGTCTTATTACAATTGTATGTTTAAGTTTTATTTTGCAGCAGTTGGAGTTCAGCAATCACCTGCCATTTTTATCTATTGAGTGATGAGTTTTCAAGATGCTCGTGTCTTTCGTTGTATAAAATGTAGGTAGAAAAGAGGAGTGCAGTGTTGTAAATACAAATTTATCACTGACCAACAGCTTTTATTTGGTGTGAACTTGAACAGTCTGAGAACCATCATTTTGATAGGAGTCATGGTACAGCTGGTCTTTTTAGTCATAGTAATATCACTGTGCCCAAAGTATTTGTCTTTATTTTGAGTCAGGACCCAACTGTTAAGTGAAGCTGAAGCCTTGGCACACTGAATTTGTAGATTATTTTTGTATGGAAGACCTGAAGGAAGGCTTGAGTGAGTGAAAGCATGGCCAAAGTAATTGTCCTGGCCTGTTGCACTGTGCTGGGTCTTGCTTTCTAGTCCACCCTCCTTCTCTAAATTAAGAGGAAAAGGTTAGCAAGGAATATAGACTTCTTATAAACTTTGATTAGCTTTTGAGCTGCTTCAGGTCAATTTACTTTGTTTATGGAAAATTCACTTCGGAATTCCATATTACGAGCTCACTTTGTTTACTTTCTCACTTTGTCACTTGACCTGAAGCACTGTTTGTCCCCCCACATACATTTGACAATGGCAGTCTCTTGTTAAATGAGTACCTTTTTTCTTATTTTGTACAGATAATTTCCCCTTTTTGTAATCAATTTTTGTTGGCAAAGTTTTAAATTAAAATTTTAATCTCTGTTACTGTCTCTGTTTTGCTAAATCATATTTCAGTTTAAGATAAGCCCTTGTAGTCTGCACATCTCCAAGGGATTGTATGACAGCTGCACTGAGACACCACCTCCTGCTGTTGATAAAAGTACTCAAGAAAATTATCTGCTTTTGGATGGGAGTCTTGTCTTCTCTGATCAGTTGCAAAATCATAAAGGCATTTTCTTTGCCTCTGTTTATACCATGAGTTTTGACAGTCTGTGTCTTTCCTGGACTATCACCATTTTACAGCTGGTTTTTGTCTGCTTGATTATTAATCCTTTGTCCTCTGGAAGAAAGTGTCCTTCTACTCACCCTTAAACTTTGTGGGATTGATACAGATCATGTACTTTTCCAGGGGTAAGCTTGGGATTCTGCAGTACCCTCTCTGTCCAGACAGATGTGCAAAGCTGCCAGAATTCCTTTCGAGGCTTTTACCTCAACTGATTTGGAGATGGACACATTGGGCATCCTGTGAATGACTCTTCTGGTCCTCATTGTTCGTCTGACTGCACTTGTCCTGTTTGTTACTACAGTGACATCAAAGAAAATCACGGGTTCGGTGCAAAAAGCACTGTGTGAATTTGTTGTGCTCCTTGAACTGGAAAGTCTTGGTCCATACTAAATACACCAGATAGAACAGCATGGCAAGTGTGTGCCTTTTGATTTTGCTCCAGCTGCATAAAGAGTCAGCAGAAGATTCAAGAATATGAAATCAAATGCTTCATCTTTCATTCCTATTGCTTTGTCTTGGCGACAGCTCCTCTCTCAACACAGCCTGGTGATGTGGTGTTGCCAGTGACTAATGAGAAGCTGGATCTGTTGCCATCTAATGGTTACACTAGCAAAACTGAGAGTTTAATTCTCAGAGTGGCATATCTGTGCATATTGCTTGCAATACAACGTAAGATTCTGGGTTTGTATATCCCTGGGTACCTTATCAGGGAGGAAGAGTGCTTTGCCCTGATGGTTAAGGTAGTGAGCTGGAGAGATAACACTGATTTACAGTCTGAAGCTTCTGACATAACAAGTCACCTAATGACTTCATAATCCTGTTCTGCATCCATAAAATTAAGATGATTCATGTTCTCCCTTGTTCTGTACTAGGCTTAGGTTGATGGATCAATTTGCACTTGCTGTAGTATGGCAGAGCACTAATTTTGGTGAAGATGTTCTCAGCATTGCCATCACCTTCACTTGTAAATGGCTTTTCTTGTTTTATGCATCCCTAGATTCTTATTTTGCCATGGATGATAGTGCAAGCTGAAGTTCAGAATTGAGTCTACTGTGATGATTTCATTAAGTTAAATTTTGTAATATGTGCCTATTAAGCAGAAATACTTAAATCTAAAAGGTAATGATGTGCTGTTGTCTAGAACTGAAATGATGAAAACACTTCATCTGATTGTATTTTTCAAGCACACTGTTCAGGTAATGAAAGGAATTCTGTTTGCAGCAGTGGCAGCCTTTTATCATCTGGAATGTGACCTAGGAGTGATTACACTGCCTGGGAGCAAAAGGGCATAAAAGGACCTGTAACTATGGGATGCTGGCAAGGCCTCTACAGAATCGTGTTGATGCTGGAAGGGCAAAAAGTGATGGTGAAACCTTAATTCTGGTGCTTCGGTTTTTTTTATTCTGTCCCCTCCTCCAAAGGACAAAACACTTGCAAAATGCCATTAGAATCAAATCAGCTTTTAAGGCCAGGTTTCTCTGGGCTACCAAAGCAACTGTAAGTCTTTGTGATGAAGATCATGGCACTTGGAGGCAGTGTTTAAATCAAAACCATCAGAAGCAGTCTTTTGCATCTGCATGTTTATTTGTATTTCTTAAGGGGGTGGGTGTATTTAATCCCTGGACTGGCCATGGATTGAAGGACAGCGGGTGGATCCCTCTATCAATGGTTTGATTGACTTGTCATTGTCCCCAGAGGTGTGAGGATGCTGCCTGTGCCAACCCTTGGGCTTGCCAAGCTGCTTTGGGAATCTCTTCAGACATTTGGAGTTGGAAGGGACCCACAAAGATCATCAGTCCAACTCTTAAGTGAATGGCCCTCATGGGAAATGAACCCATGACCTTGGCATTATTAGCACCATATTCTAACCAGCTGAGCCAAACCCCTTTCACACTACAGAGTTCAGATCACCTTGTAGTTAGTTAGTTAGTTAGTTAAATGGAGGAAGTTTCTTTACAGTAATGTTTCCCTTTGCTTTCAAGTTAGTGTATTGGTTAGCCCTAATTAACATGTAGGTTAATTAGTAGTTAACCGTAACGCCTCAGCCTGTTTTAAAATCAGAGCTCCCTCACCTACTCCAGCTGGAAAGGCTTTTTGTAGCTCTTGGCTTTGTTAAGACTTGCTTGCCTGGCACTGCCCAGTGTTGGTGCTGTAAAATCTCCATCGGACCATGGAATGCAGAGTTCACTGACAGTCAAGAGGACAGATGAAAGGGCTGTTGTCCCGTTGTCTGTCCCTCCCTGCACTGTGAGTGGGGTGCATCTCCTCTTGGATTAGGCTGGAGGGGCTGCTGCAGTTTGTACAGTGCCCCTCCTGCATGAAGCTGTTCATAGGCAATGAAGAGGGTCTCAGGTCAGTGCAGTCAAAACTATTTTTGTTGCCTGGTGCTTGGGCAGAGGTGAGTGCTCATAGCCCCAGTCTGTGGGGAACAAACACTGTGATGGAGGAATGCAACTCGGGTTACATCTTTGTTTTTTTTTCATAAAATTAGTTTGTGGTGGTGGATGCATGAGGTAGAGAAGCCTAAGGTACTGGCTTTTGGATGGAAGAATAATTTAAATCAGGAAGGGATCTGAAGTTTCTGAGAAGTTGTTTTTTAACTGGACTTGAGAATGGGAAGAAAAAACATTAATCAGGGATTGTATTCATTGATCAAAGAATGTTTTTCAAAGTGCTTTTTTTTTCTGCAGTAGGGCTCAGAAAATGACAGTCTTCATTCAGACTGCAAAGCAAAGCAATGCCTGTCTCTGTCCTCATCTACTGAATCCTTAACCCTACAGTGTGTGGAGGGTCAAAGGGAGACACTGCTTGGTATTTGTATCTACAGCTGGACTCGGGGATAAGCCTTTGGCTAGAAGGAAGCCTTGATCATGTGCCTGCAACACCACTTTACCTGTCTTTTTAAGCAGTTGTTTGTTGACTGAACTGCCTGTGCTTATTGCTGTTAAGAATTTAAGCAATTAGAAGAAGAAAATGGCATGTGTGTGCCTTGGGCATTGGTCTTTTTTGTTTTAGGAGCTTAAGCTAAGGAGATAACTGTAACTGGTGTCAGTGTTTTGGTATTTTAACTCCGGAGCTTGTATGTACAGAGCAGTTTTCTTAAAAGCTGACTCAAAGCTCAAGTGCTAGAGGGTTTGGAGTTTTTAATGTATAATAAGGGGGAAAGTTAGTCTTGTCCTGTTTTCTGTTCTGTCTCACCCTTCTTCCACAAGGTATGTAATTTAAGATCAAAATCCAATTAATGCTGAAAAAGTCCAGCAAAGATTCTGGGGCAGCATCGAGAAGCTTGAAGACCCCAAAGCTTTAAAAATCAATCGCATTGTTCTTTCAGTCCTTGTGTTGTGTAAAATGAGAAACCAGAATAAATCTTGAAGGGACTGATATTCTTAGAAGATCCTGGTCAGGATCTACAAGCAGGAGTGCAAACATTTTGCAAGAGTTCAAACTTCTGCTGAAATTAGAGGGGCTCTGGGTCATCCAGCACAGGAATATTTACTTTATTTCTACTGCCACAGTTCAGTCTTAGCAATGCTCAAATTGAAGTGCAGCCCCACTTGCTCACAGGGACGGATGTTCCTCTCTGGCTGTGTCAACACCAGGTTTGGCTTTAGTAGTACAAGTAGCACATAGCCAAGGGCAGGGGCTCCCCCGGGAGACCAGCACACCTAAACACTGAAAAAAATCTGCAGGAACTGGGTTAAGAGGAAGGAGAGAAGTGTGAGGCATGACTGACTGTGAGCTTGCTTTGTGTGACTTTACATAGTTGCTTGTGTTGAACTGGTGGGCTTGCACAGCCCAGGAGGGAGTAGGACAGACAAGGATGAAGAGGTAGCCATATTATTTTGAGGAGGCCCTGGTTTGGCCCCTCCTGGGTAGTAGAGCCTTTCCCAAAGTGGTTCAGGGAGACCTCAAGATGTAAGCTGCTGTTCCTGAAGGCTGTAGAGGGGAAGGTGGCTCCTACTCTGCAAATAAAGGGGTAAAACCTTGGGGTGTGCAGAGAGAGAATTCTTAGCTGGAGAGCAGACTTGTGTGTGCTTGCAGCATGTGCAGGTTTCACTGGAATAGTGTTGGAAAGAAATTGTGTTGGGGGTGGGGGCAGTTGCAACATGGGAATAATTCATTTGTGTGATACTGATGAGGATGAAATGCTTCAGGTTTTTGTTTCTAAAATGACTCATTTAGCTTAGGAGATACGATGGGTTTTCTGTTTGCTTATAGGGCTCAAATAAAACCTTAAAAGCTGAAATAAGAGCCTACTGTTTTGATTAGGGCAAAACATTTCTGCAGCCTTTGTTTCTAGAAGTGTTGTGGTGGCACCTTCTCATTGCAATAAAATAAAAAGAAATAATTTTGTGACTCTTGTCTGAGATGGGATTTGCATGTTGCAAAAAGGCCTAACTTGGATCATTGTCAACAGGTTTCTATCTCCTTCATTCTCTGAGCAGTGACTACCTGGAGAGGTTTAAGAACTTGTAGCTTCTGAGCAGAGTGTTTCTGCATTCAAGGTGAAAGCTTCCTAGCATGTCTGCTGCTCTTTTTGGGCTAGTTACAATCCCAGTTTTAGTTTTCCATTATATTTTAGTAAGAGCAGTATTTTTTCATTTAAATCTGCCTTCTTTTTCATCTGAAACTGCACTCAGAGTGTTAGGGCCTAATTTAATGTTTCACAATAGCACAGGAGGAAGAAGAGGGGTATTCACAACTCTACTGTAATGTACCCACACCCAGTGCCTGCATTCTGCAGAGGCAGGAAAGACTTACAGGAATCATCAGATGCCACTGCAGAATGTAAATCCTCATGAGTTTAGAAAGCCTGAGCAGGCTGTAACAGGGACTCTTCATCCATTGCTGGCCATGACAGCCATCGTACATAAAGAACTCCAAACACAAACAGAAGTTGAGTCTTGATAGTTAAATTCATGTGCCCAGTAGCAATATTGGTTTTATAGCAATTTATAATCTTTTGTTGCCTCCTCTGCTGGCTGTCAGGCAGGCAGTAAATTACCAATCTCTCTCTTTTTTTTTTTCTCCCCTGTAGGTGATCAGCAGTTTAATACCTCTTCCCTTGCTTACATCCATCTCTGTTTTCCAGATATCAGCTACTCATTCTCTCAGACGATCTGATGACTGGAACTAGTTAAATTCAAGAGTTCTGGTCCTTAAATGCCACTTCTGCTTTTGGAGCTGCTACTTCAGAAGAAGAGTTTTTGTGCTCTTTGTCTTACCCATTCTTTTTCTAGCTGTTTTAGCTGACTGTCTAATGAATTCAAGCCTTCTTGTTTCTGTGCCTTGGAGCCATCCCATGGGGATGTGCATGGACTGTTTTGGGAGCAGAGGGGAATGTGGAGGGCCACGACAATGGCATGTCACTGCAGACAAGCCACTCTTTCCAAACAGACGGGAAGCTATGATAAACCAAATGGTGAGCTGTGCTGGCTTCTCACCTGGACTGTCCAACACTGAGGTCTCACCAGGCTGTGGAGTTCTTGGATGGACCATTGTCTTCACAAGAAGATGGATTTGTGGGGTTCACAGAGCCACCTGTTAAGGAATTGCTTTTGTCATCTCTAACAGTGTGTTTCCTCCCTCTTTTGCACTCATCATTCTGTCCTTTTCAAATAGTGGATTCCTCTGTGTAATGTATTTTTTATGAAAAGAAGAAAAAGCAAGAGCCGTTGATACAAGTTGATGTCATTTAACCTTCCTGGGCAAGGTTATAGTAGCATTGAAGGAGAAAGATCCTCTCTTAGATGTATAGGGGTAATAATACTGCACTTGAAGGTCTAGTAATTCTCTAAGAACTGTTTCAGTCTAATTTCTTGAAAGCAGACAGGTAACAACAGGCCCTAGGGCTGTATTATCTGGTTGAGTAGGTAAGTGGGTAGGGGGATGTTTTAGCTGGATGCAATCCCTGTGCTGAAGGATCTGAGATCTCTCTGTAGCTGCTATTAGTGCACAGCTCACAGGGACCAAATATTCACTGTATAATTTAATGCCAATAAAAAAACATAAGCTAGTGGGTCTGCTCCCCTATAGAAGTGCTCTGTCCTCTAAATCTGCCCCTGCCGGTTCCTCAGAGTTGTCCTAGAGCTTTCTGTGTCCCCTTGTGTATCTTGAATGAGATCAATCACTTCCTGGGCTGGAGTGGCTTGCTCCACAGGGCTGCCCTCTGAAGCCAAAAGGAAATCCTGCTGAGTAAGGAGAATTTCTGTTAATGTGTAATCGAGTTGTGATAAGACCAGCTAATAAAGATAAGGTTCTCAACAAGTGGCACGGGACAATGAGCAGGGAAATGAAGTATGGAAAACTCTGTGATTAATCCTGACCCCTGGCTGCATTGTTCAAAGAAAAATCCACACTGAAGAGGATGCATAGGCATGTTACTGAAGGGGAGGGAAAGCAGGAGGAATCTAGGGAAAAGAGAGGGAAGTAGGAAAACAGCTGTACTTCTGTGACCATGAAGGCAGCACCCTGACTCTGGGGAAGGCTGTCCAAGAATAGTTTAGTCTTAATGCTTCCAAAGCTGAAAGGCCAGAGGGAAATCAATCCCACTCTATGAGTTAATCTTTTTTTTTAGTGCCTGGAGATGGGCTCCGTTCCTGCTCGCTCTCTGGGGACTTGGGTAGAACACCGGGGGCTCAGCCGTGAAGAAGCTCGAGAGTGCCAGTGGGTTGGCAAGGGCTGGGACAGTGGGGGAGGGCTGCGCATCCCTGCCAGCCAGGGCGAGGGGCAGGACAGCACATGGCAACTCCCTCATTTTTGGTGATCTTTAACTCAGCGCTGATGCCACTGCCAAGATCACTCAGGTACCTTGCTGTATTGCTGCTTTTTTTTTTTTTTTTTTGACCTAAGGTGTAAATGAATCTCAGGACCAATCACTTGCTACCCAACCTGAAAAGCTTTAATCTTTTTCCCTTTCAAAGGAATGTCTTAAAATTGCAAGCTTTGTTAAGTAAATGCCAAAAGGTAAGCTTACTCTTAGATGTTTCTTGCTGGACAGGGAGCAATTGTAAGCCAAACATTGCCCAAATTAGGGCAATTTTGTGGACTTGAATTTATTTCTGAGCATGCCACTGTGTGTCAGGCTTCAGCTTTGCTACATGTTTGCCAGAAAAGCAGCCACTGACTGGCACTGCAACCCCAGTAAAGAGCTGGGGAAAGGGGTGGGAAGGGAGTTGGAAAAAAGTGTATTGATGCCCTGGATCTGCAGGAATTCTCTTTTTTAATATCCATTACAGCAGAGAGCACGTGGGCATAAATATCTTTTTTTTTCCGCACCCCTGTACATCTGTCTTGCAACCCCGGTGGTGATGATTTTAAGAAGCCAGTAGTCTAGGTCATATTTGAAAGATTGATACAGTGTTGAACAAGCATAAGTGTCAATTAAGAAATTGCTATCTGCACATGATAATTCAGGAAGAACATAATTCAAAAGAAGTGCTGATCTTTCTTACCTGCCAGCTTGTTTCCTGGCTTGCTTAGGTGCTAGTTGAGTGTGGTTCAGGAGTATCAAATGAAAATCAGTTATGCCAGGCATGGGAATAGGGCAATTCTAGCTGGTACCAAGAAATGGGTGATAAAAGCCTGATAAGCTCCGTGTAGCTTTTATATTTAGTCTTATACTTAGCATGCTTTTTAAAAAAAAATAAAAATTGATGCTGTGACTGTGAAGATGAATTAAGAAATTCAGTGTGCAGGATGCTGAGGAGACATTGGTTTTGGCTCTACAATCAGAGACCTGGGATGAGGTTCTCTGAGTGTTGCTGGAAGCATCTGTTAACAACAGGCCAGCAGGAGCTGTTCATGTAAAAACTACCTTATGCCTGTGTCCTTTGGTTCTTCTGCAACTGTTTAGGTAAATGAACAGCTTTTGCTAAAAAGTTGGGAATAGAAGGAGCACTGGGAGTTATGACTCTGGCAAGCCAGAGCTGCAGGTGGCCAGAAACGGTGGCTCTGGGAGAGAAGGGAACTGCTTTTTTTCAGAAGGGGTGTCAACACTAGAGTGGAAATTTAAACACCATGTGATTTTGCCTGTTGAAGGTCAGTGCAGCAGCATCTGCAGCTACCCTGAACTGGTTGGTGGTGCTTTTACTGAACGAAAGCTTTTTTCTCCTGCCAAGGGCCACCTGGAAGTTATTTGTGAGTAGGGGAGTAAAGCTTCGGCAATCTGAATGACTTCAGTTCCAAGTCACTTCTATAAAAAAAAAAAATCTCCTCCTAAATGAATAAGTGGGGGTGGGAGGTATAAGAGACTCAAGAAAATAATTCAGCCCCCTGAAAGGCCAAACACACCATCAGTAAGCCCATTCTGTGGCTTAACTTGCTGCTGCCTAGCTGAGGGCAGAGCGTGGAGGACATCCTTCAGTGCTACCACCCCACCACTTGCTCCCTCAGGGAGAGGTGTACTTGATCTCTGTGGAGATGTGAAAATGCCCTTGAAAGCAAAATCCTCTGAGAGGAGGTAATTTGGAGATAAATGTGCTTTTGGCAAAACCTTGCCTGTGCTGTGGGGCTGCAGTGTGCTGTGGTGGCAGCAGCCAGCGCTGTGGGGCAGTGCCAAATGCAATGACACCACAGTGCTGCGTGGCCAACACTGGTGCTCAGTCCAGTGTCCTTCCTTCAGATGGCATAAACATTGGTGTCTGAAAAGATTCAGGTTCAAGTGTTCAAGTATAGGCCAAGTATGAAGAAAACCAAACAAATATTCAGCAGCCTCCTGTGACTTGGACAGGCGAAACTTCTGTGCCGGAGGACAAAACTGCGCTCTTTGGATAAGCGCTTATCGTTCTTGAAGCTGGCAGAGCAGAGCAGAGCAGTCCATGCTTCAAAAAGCAAAGTAATTAATTCTCCTTGCTCTCAGCCACAGCAGCCTCTGTTGTGCAATGCTGCACTGCAACCAGGCATGGAGAAACTTTCTTTCCAATCAAAAGAAGGATTCATTTCTTTTGCTCTGATACAGCAGGGTTGCTCTTCCTTTTAATGTTACTGAAGACAGTGTCTGCCTTTCCATGACCTTCAGCGTGTGGCTTTGTGTTAAAATTTGCATCCCCCCCATTCAAATGCTGGCATTAAAAAGAAGAAAAAAAAAAGATTAAAATTCCTTTTGTTTAAATCCCTAATAAGGGAGCCTTTGAGCATGCCAGCCTTCAGATGCAGGGATAGGTCTTGGCTTGCTCTCCTGGCTCTGGGCTCTTCACCTGGGCCGTGTCGGGTCAAACCCATGGACCCCCTCACCCCAACTCTGGTGCTCTTTGCCTGCTGTTTGCTTAGTTGTGGTTGAAGTCTGGTGGTAGCTGAATCTGTGCTGGAGAGGAGGTTTGGAGCTGTGCTTCCAGTTCTGGGGTACTTCTGCTCACCCTCTGTATAATGTCATGAACAGTGCCTAAACCTCTGCCATCCCATTTCTGTCACAGCTGCTCCACTTATGTCCCCTTCCTCTTAGCATGTGCAGGGACCGTCTCCAAATGTGTCACAAGTAATAGTGAATGACTATGCCAATCAATCAAAATTAGTGCTGATACAAATTCCTGCTTGCATAGAGCCTCCCTGACTTTCCAGCTCTCCCGCTCAGCATCCTCTCCTCGCCTGGAGACAGTTCTGGGGGAACATGGCCCTTTGGGTGAGGCAGCAGCCAACCCACAGGGCTCAACAGTTGAAGCTACAGCCAACAGAAGGTGTTGGTAGATGTTCAAAAGTGCCTTGGGAGAACTGGAGTTGTAGACAACAGACCATCAGGGAGCAGCCAAATAAGCCTGAGTTCTTGTGAAACCCCAGCTACAGTGAATAGGCACTGAGGAGGATCCCTTTATGAAGAGGTTTAACAGTCAGGCGATAAGATGTGATGCTGTTGTTTAATATGTGTCTTGGGAGCACATCAAAGCAGGAGGGAAAGTCAAGTATTTCCACCTCCCTCAAGAGCTGCATCATCATTCACCAGCACTGGCTGGCAGCCCCCGCGCTCAAATGAGAGGGACTACTGAGGTTATGGAAGGATGAAAAAGTGGAATACGTCAAATTTGAACATTTAGGTACAGATGTGTGTCCCATGCCATGTTGTGGCAAAATGCCTTTTGGTATTATTAATGACTTTTTGTGAATGGTTCAGGGAGGCCAAAGAGGCTGAACAGTTCTGCCCCTCTCAGTTGGAGAAGACAGCAATCCTCCTAATACCATGAGGGATTTAATCACACATGCATGCTAATGTGTTTTTAAAGCACCCCATGGCATGCCATGGGCTTCTTCCATAAGGGGAGAAGAAATTCCCATCCATGGGAATAAAAGAGCAGCTGCAGCACTCGTCAGAAGTGCCAGCCAGGCTGGGGGGAGCACCTGGCACCTTCCCCTGAGGCCCCCTATGCTGGTTTGGCTGGGGTGGAGTTAATTTTCTTCACAGTAGCTAGTATAGGGGTATGTTTTGGATTTGTGCTTCACTGAGTTGAAGATGTCCTTGCTTTTTGCTGGGGGTGTTGGATTAGATGAACGTTCAAGGTCCCTTCCAACCCAAACTGTTCTGTGATTCTATAATATTCCATATCACGTGGCATCATGTTCAGCAATAAAAGCTGGGGAACAAGGAGGAAGGGGAGATGTTTGGAGTGATGGCATTTGTCTGCCCAAGTCACTGTTATATGTGATGGATCCCTGCTTTCCTGAGGATGACTGAACACTTGCCTGCCCATGGGAAGTGGTGAATGAATTCCTTGTTTGCTTTGCTTGTGTACACAGCTTTTGCTTTACCTATTAAATTGTCTTTCTCTCAACCCATTGGTTTTCCCACTTTTACCTTTCCAATTGCTCTTCCTCATCCAGCTGAGGGGGAGTGAGCAAACAGCTGCGTGAGGCTGAGTTGCCAGCTTGGGTTAAACCACAACACCCCCCCCAAAATGGGTCTCTGGGAAAGGAAGATGGAGGGAAAATGTTCAGAGAGAGACTTAAAGGTGGAGGGAATTAAGGCTGGAAGGTGAAAGCTTTGCCTGGAGAGTTGTGCTGGAGAAGAGGGATGTCCTGGCAGGATTGTGTGGGATGAGCCTGCTCATTTCTGCCCTTCTGCCTTTGCTTCTTGTAGAAGGAAAGGCTTTGAGTGAAAACAGAAATGCCAACGAAACAGCAATGATTTGATACAAATATAAAATGAAGCTTCCTTGCTGAGAAGGCAAGACAAGGCCAAGCTGAACTCTAGCTCTTGCCCTTAGCACATTTATTCAGCAGTCTTGTGAATAACTACACACAAGTCTCAGGTCCTTTGTCCATAAACTTGGGTTAAAGCTACTATTTCTTTCACTCTTTTACAGATGTGTTGCAAAACTATTTATATTTTAGATTAAAACTGCTGCACGCTAAGCTTTACATGATCTAGACTGGGATGATCTCGATTTTCAAAAGATTAAAAATAGGAGGAAGGTGATGGTGAGTTTATGTACAGAGGAAGCTCCAAAAACGTCCCATTTACTGTGCCTGAGCCAACTTGCTGGATGTGCAAAGTACACTTATTATGAGAATTTAATATTAAGTGGAATTACCATTTTGGAGCATCAGGTTTGGTGGGAATAAGAAAACACTAGAACCCCCCTGCTTTTTCTTGCTGTGCTCGACATGTGCTGTGTGATTTGGTCTGACAATTACCCGGTCACTCAGCTCTTACCTCCGTCCTCGCCAGAGCTTGCAGTAATCTGATTGGGACATGGTTCAACTGCCTAACATCAGAGAAACCCTGTCCTGTTTTTTTTAATGCTGCTTTTTCCTTCACTGTGTGTTCTTTTGCTTTCAATCTCAATACATTCACTTTTCCTTCTGTATTATGAATATTTCCAGTATTATTCTCAAGTCACAGGCCCCATTCACAACTGCTTTCCATTAGTTACTGATCAAATGAGTACAGATGACTTCCCTCTCATGTCTTTTTCCTCAGCACATGATAATAAAAAGTTCATTCCCATCACTGGTGTGCTCTTTCCTTGCTATCAGGATGCCAAATGGACTACCTACAATTTTGTCTTATGTGCCTTCAAAATTATTTCTTTTCTCCCTTCTGTAAGCTAGTAAGATTTCAGGATGTGTCTTTTTGCTAACTAACAATATCTGAGGGAGAAGGAGACAAAAGTTTCAGTGGTTAAATTCCTGCTAATGGCAAATATAATGCATAAATATTAATTATCTTGTTTGCTGTTTTACCTACCTATGTATTTATCTGAATTTTTAAGTGATCATCACATAATTATCATTCTGCTCCTAATCACTCAGCTTTCTTGCATAACCCAGCCCTTTCCTTCCAGCCTGTGATGATCCATGTGGTGCTGGGACACCCCCGCTTCTGAGAGTGATCCCTGCAACTGCTGGGTTTCACCTTGCACATGCAGGTTACTTGCACCACTCCCTGGCTGATTTACAAAGGGATACATTAAATGAAATTCCCAAAGGTCAGAATCAGAGACTTGAGTTTAGAAACGTTTTTTTGTTTTGTTTTTGCTTGTTTTTTTTTTTTTTCCCCATTAAAAGTATCTGAGAAAACCGAATCATTTAGACTACAGAGAGGCCATACACACTGAAGTTGGTGCCCCAGAACTTCCCATGGCCAAGGTTGAATGGGGCTTTAAACAACCTGATCTAATGCAAGATGTCCCTGCCCAAAGCAATGGTGTTGGATGAGATGATCTTTAAATGGTTCCTTCTGACCCAAACTATTAGGTGATGCTCTTCTTCTCTGCAGTCTGAGCAGTATCTCCCTATTGGCATTTAATACGGCTTCTGTCTGACCTGTCTGAATTTGTAACTGTGTTGTTAAATGCTTGGAGTCCCCAGATCTCCAACAGTGATATGGAGCTTTCCAGGATCTTATGGATCAGGCAGAAGAAGTAATATGTATACAATGCAAATCCATTCTCTTCTCAGCAAAAAGCAGACTAAAGTAAGGAAGCAGGGGCCACCTAATTCAAGTCATTCCCAACTTCCCAGCGATGGATTTTTCTACAAGCCACATTTTAAAAAATGTTTTGCACATGTGCAAAAATCCAATTCATTTTTGCACATTTTTGTTTTAACTAGATTTTTTTTCTGATTAGAATATTTCAAGACACTTAGGTTAATGGTGGAAGATGTCAATCAAAACTTGATCACCAGGGACTGCTGATCCTGGGGGACCCTGCCCAGGAAAGGCTGTCCTGAGCCTCTCCTCACAGCGGGACTTTGCCAGGCACAAGGCCCTGCTCGCAGCCACACACCAGGGTGCCTATGCCAGGGTCCTGCACGGGGGATGCAGGGCTGTGCAGGAGAAAACTCTGTGTCAGCAGCCTGTTTTTATCCATGTGCAATCATACCCCAAGGCCAAGCCTATCCCTAATGGCCACCGTGTGCAAACAATGTCCTGATTGTCCCTTGCCGCTTGGACTCTCCTAGAAACACAGTCACTGCCTCCCTATTAATTAAAAGCAAAGCCTGCTTCCAATGCTCAGTTTCTGAAGCTGTTCTGGCAGCCACACTGAAGCAGTCTCTGAGGGGACCCAGGTTACTTTAAGCTAAGACAAAACGTGGGCTCGGCTTTCCCCAGCGAGCCCCGGTGTCTGAAGGTTGGGTGCCACATCACCCCCTGCCTGCACAAACCTCCTCGGCTCCCCTGGTCTGCCCTTGCTGGCAAGCCTTGTTTGTTTGCTGTGGGACAGCTTCAGCTTTATTATCTGTGTGATGACAGACGCCGGGGCCACTGCTATTGTTTTACTTCAGCTGGAGAGATCTTAAAGAGCTCCAGTCCTGGGCCTTAATCCCACAGCATCTGGGATGTTCAAATACAGAAAAACCCAGGTGGGTCTTGTTCTTCCTAAACCTCTTGCCGAGCTCCCTGGGAATTAAGCAAAGTAGGTCAGTGCTCCAAACACACAGATGTACAACACACACCAGACATGGGAGATGCAAACAGGAATATTATGCCGCCGAGTGGCTGTTAAAAACTTCACAAGGGCAATTAAAATATTAGCATCCTTTCATGTAAGCAAAGCAAACAAAAGTGGCAATTAGTTTCAGTTACAACTTTAGAGTCCTGCAGGAGCATCTTCAGAGGCATTTTCCTGTTAGTCATTAGAAGCTTGCATCCACTGATCTGACAACCCATGAGGGGGTACATACACAACTGCACCAGCCTCTGCCTCCACCACAGAGATCAACATCCAAGCTCTGTGATGGGAGATGTGCAGACTCATCCTCCGTCAGCCTTTGTTTGCTGCGTTTGTGTAACAACAAATGACATCAGCTGCTCCATGGGCAAAGTGGTGCCTCATGCAGTCACTCCTCCTCAGCACTGAACCAGACAACTTTATTGTAAGAAAAGTCACCGAGTGCTTGCTGCCACCCACTGCAAACCTCCTTCTATACTTAAATGTTGTGCTGATGATTAATAAAAATAACTACATATGGGTGAGTCATGGGGATGGCTTCATTCATTCATTCAGTTGTGACTGCAACCAAAATAAAAGGTGTTTCCCAACTCTCCGTTCCCAAGTACTATCCAAATCCCTCCTGCAGGAAGGAGCTGACTGACACAGGGAGAATGAACGAGTATTCACTGAGCTCACTTCGATCTGGTTAGTGTTTGCTAAGCTGAATACTGCAAAACCAGTTAAAACCCTAATCATGACTCTAAAGGCACCAAGTCCTTGTGCATCAAGATTGGGATGAGTTTGGATTTTAAATGGAATAAAATAAAGAGATGAGAAAGGGTTTACCAAAATGTTTAGCCTTTGCTTTATTGAGTTACAACAACTGAGCAACAAGTTAGAAAAGTCGGATTTATTCAAACTCCCTAGCATCCTATTTGTGCAGCGTACTGAAAGGTGGGCAAGTTTTCCAAACCCAGCTCATCAGAGGAACGCACCGGACGGCTCCTGCACCCAGGCTCCTGCTCTCTCTCCATTTCCTCCTCACACGTGCACGGACAGACACCCCCACACAAATCCAAATTAGCAGTACTTGAAAAAACAAAACAAAACAAAAAAGTGCAATCAGGAACCTAGGACTGATCTAAAAATTTAGTGGCAAGGGTTAATAAGAAATTTCTGTTGTGCGCTACAACGTCTAAAGCTGGAGGGCGGACTGCTGGTTATGGTGTCCATCACTGTACCAGCCAAAAAACCACAAACAAGTCTGAGTTATGAAGCATCTTAATTTCCTCACTCCAACCCCTCTGGGGGTTGTAATGCAAGTTTAAACAAAAAGTGCTAAAAAAACCCAGAAAACCAAAACAAAAAACGGCATTCTTAGCCAAATCTTCAGAGACCCACAGCTGGGGCTGGCTGGTGAAAAGTGAAGTACAGGAGCTGGAGAAGACTTGCCTTGTAGGAGCACATAAAAGCAGAGATTTAAATACTTCAACCAGTAGCAGGTGGCCATAAAACAAAACAAAAAATTCAAAACAACAAGAGAAAAAAAAACAAACCCCACCACTCCAGAACATGTTTAACTGGGCTGAAATGTAAACTGGTGTGGGGATCTGGGCTCAGATGCTGATCTGCACCAAGATGACTCCAAAAGATTGCAACTCTGTCTTAAAACACTTCAGGAAAAAAAAAAAGTCTCCTCTCCCTCCCCCACAAAAGACACTTCCCTCCCCCAAACCAATCCCAAAATTCTGCAATTGCATTATATGCAAGAATAACTTGCACCTATTAAAAAAATTAACAAAATTTTCATGTTGTACAAATCTGTTCCAGTAGAGGAAGAGGGTGGGCAGGAAAGCGGGTGGGGGAGAAACCGAAGAGAAATCTATGTACAAGGACCGTTTTCTCTTTCTTTCTTTTCTTTTGTAATGCAGTAGTAGGACTTTGGCACTATCAACGATTCCATGATGACACTCCACCAGAGTATTTCTCGCTGTGCCTCCACAAGTGGCGCTTAAGACTTGGAGTCGCAACACGCTATCTCACCCCAGGCAGGAAAACAGAGTTTTCTTCTATTTTCAGACAGCATTTCCCCTCCAATGTCAGGACAGTGCAGCTGAGGAGTACCCCTGCAAAAATTATAAAAGTAGCATATTATTTTTGAAGGCACTGTGAACAATGAACTAACTGGCTGTTAACTAACACGGCATCCAGTTTACATCCCTGCACACACAGTAACACTGTATTTTCTATTAACTGTACTCTGAAGCCTATCCTTATCATAGCCTGATGCGGTAGGGTCCTGGACTTTTGTTGCATGGAACACCCAGCTAATAATCCCCCATGGATTTCTGACAGGGATATACCGGCCAGTCTTGACTTGGCAGATTCTCACACTGACTCAAAGATGATGTGCACACCTGTTTGGGGCAGCTGCTTTGCGAACACAGGACATATAGTGCTAAAACCATGAGGATCTCAGGTCTTTCTCCCCCCGTGAATCCCCTTATAATGCTTCTTGTTTTGCACAATTTTAGAAAATGATACAAACTGCAAGACAATGGAAAAAATTGGATGTGCCTGCGCTCTGCAGAGCAGCTCTGTGGCTCTGCTATGACTCCTGCACCTCCATAAAGGTTGCACCATGGACCAGAGCTTAAAAAATAACCCTCCAACACCCAATCTTCAAACAGCCACCAACCTACATGTATCCCCAGTTCTCAGCACAGAGCAAGCGCTCTATGACAAGGATTATGTTCAGCACGTTCTTCCCCTCTCAGGTGTAATTGTGCAAGTACAAACATCCACTCATGCTGGAGCTGCATGAGATGGCTTTCCTGCACCATCCTCCTCACCCATCCTGCAGCAGTGCTTCCCAAAACCTGAGCTAACCTGTTATTTCACACCTTGTACAAATGTTGCTATTTGGTCTGATATTTCCCACAGAAATAGTGAGCTCTGTCTGGCATCTGCAACACAGAGAACACCACAGTCACACCCAGGAAAAGGACACTGGCTTGCACCAACATAAAGGGGAAAAGTCCTCCCCATCTTTGTGGCCTTTCCTCGAACAGGCCTCTGCTCCTCTTAACTCACTGGAAAATTTTAATTGCAGCATTGAGTTTTGCAACTCCCCCTGAAGTTCTTCATTACATTAGAACTTGGGCGTCCAGTGCACCTCACTGGTTTCAGGGGAAAAAATACATCCTACTTATTTCTCATTCCCTCAAATGCTTTAGGGTGACCCAAATTCTGCAAAAACCACCAGTCAATCCCATGCTGATTTCCTTCAGGACGGTGCCTTGGAGCACAGCATCAGTAACAGGCACCATAGTCAGCCTTTTAGATGAAACCCCAAACCACAAGAAGAGCGAGAACTTAGGCAGAAAGCAAGAGAAACCCCAATGCTGTTCACTTTTGCCAGTTTTGGACACCAAGGAACAGGAATGTATGGTGCCACCAGCAAACGTGATCTCAGCTGCTGCAGCAGTGCAGAAGGGGTTGGAGATGCCAAAAGAACCTAGACTACCTCTGATGCCCAGCACCTGCAAGGGGTGACTGCCTTCAGACTTTTTTTTCTTTTTTTCCTGGCACATCTCCACAGAGCAATGGTCACAGCCACCCAGAGCCAGGTACACATCTTCCAGGGTCTCCACCTACCTCGCTCCCACCCTGAGCCACAAACTTTAGCGTCTACAATCTTGCAAGGTTCAGGCTTAAAAATGGAGGTCACAAAATAACTCTAAAAAAGACAGTTTACTGCAAAAAGGTGGTGGTGGGGGAAAAAGTATGATTCTGACAAAAAACAAAAGCTCTGATCTTGGGAAAACCCCACAGGGAAACAACATCAGGAAGAAAGCCAGTAGTAGCTGTCAACCACTCAGGCACACTCTGGTCCCACTCTCCTGTCTGAACTGTAGTTTTCTGTATTTAATTTAGGACCAGTTTCTGTTTGTCAATTTTGCACAAACAGGGACAACAGACCTAATTTTGACCTGTGCTGTAGGAAGAGAGGAATATCTGTACTCATGGAAAGAGATCTAAAGCACTCTCTTGACAGAGCAGTTGGGCCTCATTACAAGGGGGACACAAGGCTGCATGATGCAACATCTGGAACATTTTCAGTGATGGCTTTAGTGCTCCTGACAGCAGCCACTCAGCGTCTTGAAGGCCTTGCTACTCTATGGGGACAGGTTTCTCAGCCTCACTGCTCAGAAAACCTGACCTGCTCCACGTAATAAATGCAATATTGCCAAAAGCTTCAGATATGGACTTAGTAACAGAGCCTTTTCTTGGTTCTGAGATGGTACTTCAGAGCCCAGCACGAATCTTGCTCTCAAGAAGGTGAGGCACTTGTGAAATTCCCTCTAGCTGTAGCAGCAGCAGAATCTGCTGAACAGGGATCAGTTTTGAAACACTCAATTTTTTAAGGCTTAAGGTCTGTCTAGGCTGTAACACAAATGCTCTTCAATAATTCCAGAAACTCAAAGCTAAACAACAGAGCAAAGAGTGACCAAGATACTCTGGAAGAGATGAGGTTTTACAGAAGCTGCACACAGATTCAGCCAACAGGAGTATAAAGATCAGTCAGCAACAAATGATCATTTTAGACTATGTACATCAAGCTGACAAAACAGCAACACCATGAGGATCAAAGGAGCATGTTTCTGTCTGATTTAGGGCTCAGCAATGAAAGGTTCACCCAGTAAGTGTGGTTGTGTGAGACTCGAGAAGTCCCTCGTCAGCTCTTCAGTCCACCTCTTACATGTGGTACCTGAGGAATACGATGTTAGGAAAAATCAGGGTTTTATATGAAAACAGGCAGAAACGAGCTCTCAATCAGGTCTTGCACAGTCTTTCCAGTCATACCCTGAATGTTACTTAACACCTTGTTAGCTGAACACCAAAGCTTTAGTTGAACACTTCTAAGATATGCTGGACAAAGAGTGAAAGCTTATCCTTCAGGAAAATGGAGACAGCAGTTGAGATTTTTCCATGGGTCCCACCAATGTGGGATATAAAGCTTCCACATTTTGTGTCACAGCAGTTGTGACAATGCCTCCACATGAGTGCCAGAGAGCAGGCACTTGCATTTCTTTACTGAGACTTACAGGCAGAATAAAGTAAAATTAAAAAGACTTTCGTCTTTTGTCAAGTCCCCAGGCCAGTATGCTGAGAAACAGGCAAAGAGCAGGACAAAATGCCCTCTGATCTTCCTGCATGTTGTTTGCAGCAGAAGTCCTGCTCCAGTGCACCTCTTCTCAGCAGGTGTATTTTACACGCAACCACCAGAAAGCTCCTCATCAAAAGGATCCCTCATCAAAAGTTTAACTGACATCAAAGTTCTTATTAAAATTCCTTTCTGATGACACTTGAGCACCTCCAAAGCCCTGGAGCTTTATGGTCAGTATCAGCACCAGGGCACAGAGGGAGGAGGTTCACTCCAACACACCTGGCACTGCTGACAAAAGTGCAGGCACCAAACCTACGCTGCTGGAACAGGACTGTTGCAGAGCCTTGTTTCATAGTACAAGAGGTTTGTAAGAAAGAGTGGTTTCAGGCAACTCTCCCGGCTCCTACCTTCCTCCCCATTCCCCCTCTTTGCTCCTGGTCTGCTCCCTCTCCTTAGAACCAATATTCATAGCTGGAAGGAGGAAACGATTTAGAATAACAACCCTGAAAAAAAATAACCCCTCAATGCATTTATTCATCACACATTTGATTTTAAAAGGCAGCTCAGATCCTGGCTCTCCCTTCTTATGTGGCTGTTCAACAGTGGCACCCCAGTTTGCCTCCAGTCGATGTTCCCCCATCCTTCTTCCTTTCATCTGTGCCTTTGCCACACAGGTAACACAAGCTGTTACTCACATCCTTAATTACCAATTTCTGCAAGGACAATGCAGGACAGTGCCTTGCACTGCAGTCTGAAGCTTTAACATATTTCGTTATATAGATGATGCCATAACATTGCTCAAGATTAGCTGACACAATTCATAGTTAAAAATAATACCACTGCAGAGATTTCCTTTTCAACTCAAAGAAAATGTCCAGGAGACTTTTGGACAAGTATTGCACATGGAGAAAATGGAGTGCTAGTCAGCAGGCCTTGCTACCAAAAACCTGCAACCGGTAGTTCAATCCAAACACTGCCGACTGTAACAGTAGAAGCCTTCACTGCAAGTGTGGAGGCACTTTATCAGTCCTGCCTGGCTTTTTTCTTTAAAAAGAAATACTACAGTATATTTTAATTTTAGACACCAGAAAACTACTAACTCCTTCTAAAACAGGTGTTCCTTCACTATGGTTGTTAATGCAGGATGCTGAGCTTTCTGTAGGGTAAGTTCTACCTTAAGGAAATTCCAGTTTGGGAGAGAGAGATTCGGTTGAGCACAAAATGTTACAGGCTCCAGTGAACTCAATTCAACATGCAAGTCAAGAAATGCTGACGGTGCTTGCTCCAGATTTATACCTGTGCAACTGTGATCAGAAACAGGCTTCAGATCTCCAAATAACACATCCTTTCACACTGTGAAAGACCGTACAAACCCCCCTTAAAGCAAGGCCCTGCAGCTTGCTTTTAAATTCAAGATCCTGTGAAGAAGAGCTGCTAAAACACCCACACAGCTTAGTCTGGGGCACTTCCTAAGCTTCTAATGTGAGCAAGCAGAACAAAGCGAGGCTGGAGACAGTTCTCACCTGCAAGAGAGCACATTTGCATGAGCCACTTCAGTCCCCACAACGTTTTTCTTTTTTTGCTTGCTTTTGCATAAAAGAGCATCTCTGTCCTGGGCCCTTCCCCCCCTGACCTTTTATTCTGAGCAGGGCAGGATGCTGCAAAGGAAGGACCTGAGGCGCAAAAACAGCCACAGCCTCTATTCACAGGAGATCAATGATCTCTTAGCAAGGGGGATATTAGCAACTAGTGTTACTATTTCTTTGTGTGGCTCAGCTGGTATGTTTTACATTAAGTGCGGCAGAGGTTTTATAGGTTGTTTAAAGGCAGAAAGCTTAAGGTTTAATCACTTATTGAAAAAAAAAATTAGAAAAATCTCCCTTATCCAGGATTTAACCCACAAGGAGACAAAAAACAAGGCAAATAGCACTAACTCCTCCCCTACCACGCAGTTAGCTTTAATTTAAAAGCAGAATGGGTCTCCCCTTCAGGCATCCAGCAGGCACATGGATCCAGCAGGGATTCGTTCCAGGGATTTATACTGAAGAGGGGCTACAGGATGCTGGAAGCAGACCCAGACAGAGGCAGGCTCAGAAAAACAGGGCAGCATCACCATTACCTGTCTATACGTGGGAATTGTCTCCAGATATACTTTCAGAGTCACAGTCTGCCAGCTCTGTCTGTCCTTCGGGTGCCGTTTGGCTCCAGCTGTCCGTACAGTCCGACGCAGCGTCGTCCTCACCCACCGTCACCTCCACCCAGTTCACCTCCGCCGGCTCCTCGTTCTCCTCGCTGCCGTGGCCGTCGTGGCTGTTGCACTCCACCCTGTCCACACCCTCTGCTTGATTCCCCAGCAAAGAGTCTTTCAGTGGTTCACAGTCTCTTTTTGCTCTCACCACTGGTTTCCCCCCATTCTCTTCGTTCAGTTTTTTATGATCCTGGTAATGCTGCCGAGACACTTCGTTACCGTTCTTTGGGCTCTCAGTGTGTTTTGAGCCCTTTTTCTGGCTTTGCTTGTTATGACCATCAACAGCATACTGCTGCTGGTACTGGTCAATCCATTTAAGTGACCCTGTTCTTAGTGAAGACCGGTTTTCCTTGAACCAGCGAACTATTTCTGTTCTTGTGAGCCCAGTCTGAGATGCTAGCTGGTCATACTCCTGGGGTGATGGCCACTGGGTCCTTGCAAATGTGCTTTTCAGTAGATGAATCTGCTCTTGTGTTTTCTTAAATGTGGTTGAGGACCCAGATAAAGCACCAGGGAGCTGAGAGCCACCCAGAAGTTCTGCCTGGTTTATTGCACCATTGGGAGTTCCTTGCTCTTTAATTTTTCTGTATGATCCCATTGAGTCCAAGACAGCTTGCTCCATGTTGTCCCTTATCTTTCTCCGCTCAGAAAACCACGAATCTATCTCCCTCCTACTCAGCTTAGTCTCCACTCGAAGCCTGTCCAATTCTCCTTGGGTAGGAAAAGAGCATCTTAGGAAACTCTCCTCAAGCACCCTACGCTGCTCTTGGGTTTTCTCTTTGAATCTCTGGGGAGTAAAATCCGTGTACGGGTGAAACGACCGGCTGTGTCGACCAGCTGAAGGTGCTATTTGATCTTTCCCTAAAGCATCGCCAGGAATTTGCACAATGCCCCTCTGACTTCTGTACCTGTGGTCACTGAACCACTTCTTGATCTCGCTCCTGGAAAGACCTGTTGCCTCTATAAGCCGGTAGACTTCTGCGTCGTCAGGAAACTGGCTTGCCATGAAACTGGCCTTTAGCTCTGCTATCTGCTCCTTTGTCTTTTTCCGCTCGCTGGCTGGTGTCAGTGGCACAGTTGTCAGCTTGGCAGGAATCTCAGGCACCTGAACTACGTGAGGACGCTTGGCCTCTGGGGCACTTGATAAGGTCTGTATTGTCCTCTTTTGCCCCTGGTTTGGGGCAACAGCGAGTGTAATCGGTGAACAGGAAACAGTTGACCCATTTGACACGGGAGTCAAAACCAGACCAGTCTGGCCCAGTATCTGACAAGGCAAAGCTGTCTGGATGATGGGCTGCGGCATTTTTGCAGTTGCCAAAGGAGCTGGTAGGACGGTGATGGTTTGGGGAACTGCCTGGATGGTACCATTGAACATTTTCTTTCTTGCTTCCTCCACTTCTTCAGGAGACCAACTTATACCGTGCTTCAAACGTTGCGTAGCAAACCAGATTCGGATTTGTTCTTCTGGATGTTTTGATGCTGCTGTCAACCATGACAACTCTGCTTGTGTTGGGTACGGAAACTTATTAAAGGAGTTGATCATGGTTGCATTAGTGTCCAGTGCAGAGTTGTATTTGGTACTGTTCAGAGGGACCGGGACCTTGGGGACAAGGTTGATATTTGGTGGCAGCTGTACAGAGGGCATAACATGGGCTAACACATCTTGGAGAAGGTCTCCATTTATACAGGCAATAGCTTCAGTGGCTTCAGTGATGATACGGGGGAGAGCACCATCCACGTGGTTTTCCGTAACTCCCTCTTCCAGCTTTTTGGATCCCTTCTTGGTTTCCCCTTTAGGCTTTCCCAGTTTCATCATTGGCGCTTTATTAGTGCTAGTTCCCCCATGAAGTGAATCATCACACTCTGCATTTTCTAGCCCGCCGCTTGCGACAGTGACATCATTAGTGGTGGTCTCAATGGACTGTTCTAAAACTGTCTGATTATTGCGTTTAATTAATTTCAGTTTAAAGTTGGTCTCTCCCGGGTGGTATTTTGTGTTGTGGTCAGATAAAGAATCGTATTTTTTGGTTGTGAAGTTGCATTCAGCACAGACATACAGGGGGTTGAGAATGACATTCGGATGCTGAGTGTCAACGTGCTCTGTAAATTCGTTTAAGTTTTGTGTTGAGTAAGGGCAGTACTTACACTCATAACCACCCTGGGGTTTCTTAGACTGATTTTCAGCTGGGGGCTTTGCCTCAACCACTTCGCAGTCTTTGACTGTGTTTTCTGAAGGCCAGCTCTTTTTGGAGTCCTGCTGTGGTGCATCAGTCCCCTTCTCTTTAGAAGTCTCTACGCCTTCGGTGCCTTCCTGCTCCAACACTTCAGAAGTTCGCACCATACAGGGAGTCGTCGACTTTCTTTTGCTGGCCATGGCAGCCTCTGGTAGCACACTGTTGTCCCAAATGGTGTCTCCTTTTGACAGGATAAGCAACTAACTCAGTAGGTCTTGCCAACAGCTTCAAAACACCTCGATTATTTTACTCTGTTTTAGCTTAATGAATCTCTGCCCTGGTTGTGACCATCAGCTCCGCCAGTGGACCTGTCAGCTGCATGACACCTGTGAAACAAAGCACACCTTGTCAGACACTGATTTAACAGAGATTTATCAGAAAGCCACAGCTTGTATATGCATTTGTAAGGGTATTTTGGATAAGGCCAAATTCTTCCTCCCCCCCGTCATCATATTAAGAGTCGAAAATCTCCCTACAAAGAGTAAAAGCAGTGGGTAATCTGCAATGAAGTGCACCACAGGAAGAAAAATGACTTTGAAACAAATAAGATGAACAGACAGAGGACTTTAATTTCCACTAGACTCAATATGTTTAGCTGGAAAAGAAAGAAGATACTGCTATAAATACTGCATCTTTTTATAGAAGCTGCAGTTTCTATTAATTATTATTTTGAAGCCTGTAGATTTGAAATTGAGTGTGATTTATATTAAACTTAATTACTTCCCACTGTCACTTACCTTGTAAATATGTCTACTAAATGACTGTGGTTACTAATGATGGGTGATTTCTAAATAAAGCTATAGAGCCTGCCTTGGTTGTAAAAGTAAAGGCAGAAAGAAGAGTTAATGCAAATCAACACTTTCAAAGGCCTGCATCTTAAGGGCTCAAAGAAACTGAAGACGATCTGTGGAGGCCTATCAAGTCTTTTCTGGAAGAAAAGTTTCCTTCTAACACCACTTTTCACTCAACATTGACAGAGGTAGCTACCAAAGGCAACAGAAGCCCTCAGACACCTTTTAAACATGATCCCTTCCTGTGACAGTATCATCAAGTTCCAAGTTGTGCATTTTATTCCCTACAGAATTAAAAAACCCTCAAAACCAAAACCCCAAACATTTTAAAGCACAATTCATATGCTGAAGCAGTTTTGGAAGTTCCCAAATGCAAGAATTCTGTAAAACATGTTTTTAAAAGGATCTGAGGCCAACATGAGTCAAAACAAGGATGAAGAAGAACTACACCAGCTGTTTCAGGATCTACCTGCACTCACCAGGAATGGGCAGAGGGAAAGAAAGGAATTTAGTTGTCAAAAGCTTCATTAATAAAAAAAAGGATTAAAAAAAGTCACTTCCCTATTTGACAGGATGCTTTTTCTGACTGAATCCGATTTACTATTCTTCCTGCTCAGATGGTCCCTGGTTTCATAATAATTCCCAGTCTTAATGGAAAACTCAAGAAGCACTTGGAGTAGAGTGGGAGAAGCACCGCGGTTTACAAATTGGAGGAGGCTGGAAAGTTGAAATTTGTAAATGGGTAAGACCTGCACTGATTTCTGTAGAAGTACTAAATGGAGAATCTGAACTGGAGATCCAATGGAAGATGTCCCTTCCCTTTCCAGGGAAGATGGACTGGATGATCTTTAAAGATCCTTTCCAATACAAACCATTCTGTGAGTCTATGATCTCATGTCTAACCAAATGCAGATTTTCTCCTTGTGAAGCCTGTAAATGAAAAGCTGCATCCAGAATCCAAGATATAAAGTTCTAATGAAATAAAATTTCACTGCAGTTACATCTGGACACATCAGTAGTCTATAACCACCCAAATGCTGTCCCTGAGCCTGCTTCTCTTGCTTAAGCCTTGGCATGAGAGTCAGAAATAGCCACCGTAAAAGCAGCTGCTAACTTCTTGGTTCTGTCTGCAACTGAGGAATACTCTGAAGGTCTCTAGAGCACATTTCTGCTGCTCTGCCTGTCACAGATCATACCACTCCTGTATATATGGGAACTCAAAATGATATACTGCCAGAGGAAGCAGCTCCAGCTGGGAATAAGGGCAGGGATGGCAGCTTCTAGCTCCATGTACTCAAACCCCAGTGTGAAGTAGTTCTCCATACACAAAACACTTCATATGCGAATTCTCCATCCAGCACCTTCACAGATAAGGCTCTGGTGAAACACAAGCTGTGAAACACCAAACACACCACAGACAAGACGCCATGCAGACACTGTTTGTTACAGTGCAGATGCCTCAGCATATCTGCACAGTGCTTTGTGTTCACAGCCACTGCCACCCCTGCACTGCCCAGCCCTGGCACAGCCCAGTGATGCTCCGATGTGGCGAAGCACAAGAGCATCTGGTTGACTTTCAAGGGTGCATTTAAGCTCCCAGTGTGCTTCCCTGGGAAACAGAGAATCTTTGCTGAGCTCCATGAAACAGTAATGGGGCTGCCCACAAGCTTATGTATCTGCCTCAGTCAGGATGAGAGCGCCATTTCCCTCCAACCTGGGATCACCAGTGTTGTCATCACCATTCCCCAAAGCGTCAGCACCTCTGAGTCAAAATTTCCTCCTCTGTTTTCTTTTTTTCCTTCTGCCTTTTAATAACAAACAAGCAGATGAACAGTGGAAGAAATGATGCCTGGTTTTCTGTAGATTTGGGCTGACCTTTAAACTGAATTACACAGAATATTCTCTATCATTTCCACTTATTCCTTCAAAATTCCCTTCAACTTCCCCTCACAATTATTTTCCTGCAGATATTTTTCTGTTTTGCTCTGTCCCAGTGAAGAAAGGATCAGAAGCTAGAGACAAACACAGAACTGTCCAAACACCCATCTTCCTGGTCACCCATGTTTAATTATGCTTGCAGAAAATTAATTATCTTTGAAGCTTCTTATCTTTTGATAAGAAGCCAAATTTACTACAAGGGAAGAGAAGGGGGCAGAATGGGCTCTGTAAGACCAGTTGCTGTTGGAAACAGGGTGAAGGTGATCAGGTTGCCCCACTCTTCCCCGGAGATCCCACCATGTTTGTGACACTGACTTCCTCAGATGAGGGAAGGGAGGTGTAAGGCAGTGCCCTGGGCCACGGTGATGAAGATGAGGATGGAGCCGTGGTTCCCAGGATACTCCTCTGTGGCTTGCTCTCCTGCCCAGGCCACAGCTGCACCTAATGGTCTGCTCCTTTTCTAATGTATGACCTCGTGCAAAATTCATGTGGCAATATCAGCAAAAGGAAGAAAATTCAAAAGACATCAAAGACAGAGCAAGGCTTATTTATATTTCACTGAACATCCTCCCTCCTCCACAAGAAGAAAGAGCTAAGAACAAAAAGGTAAAAGAATGGGATGGAAGAGAAAGAGTGGAGAAGGAGACCTTGATAAATTAGAGGACTGGGCAATCACAAACTATATGAAGTTCAACAAGAGGTGGTGCTGGATTCTGCACCTGGGATGGGGCAACCCTGAATGTGCATACAAACTGGGGAATGATGCTGAAAAGCAGTGCTGCAGAAAGGGCCCTGGGGGTCCTGGCTGATGTCAAGTTGAATATGAGTCAGCAGTGCCCTGGCAGCCAGGAGGGCCAACCGTGTCCTGGGGGGCATCAGGCAAAGCATCACCAGAGGGTCGAGGAGGGGATTGTCCCGCTCTGCTCTGCACTGGGGCGGCCTCACCTTGAATATTGTGGCAGTTTGGGGCACCATGATATAAGAAAGATATTAAGTCATTAGAGAGTGTGCAAAGGAGTGAAAAAAAGATGGTGAGGGGCCTTGAGGGGAAGCCATGTGAGGAGTGGCTGAGGGCACTTGGTCTGTTCAGCTGGAAAAGAGGAGACTGAGGGGAAACCTCATTGCAGTTAAAGCCTCCTTGTGAGGGGAAGAGGAGGGGCAGGCACTGATCTCTTCTCTGTGGTGACCAGTGACAGAACTCAAGGGAATGGCCTGAAGCTGTGTCAGAGGAGGCTTAGGTTAGATATAAGAAATAGGTTCTTCACCCAGAGGGTGCTGGAACAGGCTACCCAGGGAAGAAGTCACAGTACCAAGTGGGACAGTTCAGGAAGCATTTGTATGATACTCTCAGGCACATGGTGTGACTCCTGGGGATGGTCCTGTGCAGGGCCAGGAGTTGGACTCAATAATCCTTGTGGGTCCCTTTCAACTGCGCATATTCTCTGATATTCTGTGATCTAGGTTACAACTCTGAAGCAGTCAAAGGTTTCTTTAAAGTCAGACTCAATGTTCTGAATTCCTCATTCTCTGGAAGCTCAGCAAGTTCTCTCCTGCACTGAGTTGCTGAGCTGATCTCCCAACTCTTCTGAGGACAGGAGGACTGGCCCCAAACAAGGATGTTCTGATACAGAAGAAAAGCCAAGGTCCCTCCAAAACATATATAAGAGGGTGGAAAAATGAAAAGTCTGTTTGCTACAGTTTTTCTAGAAAACTGTACAGATTGTTCTTTCTCTTCTATTCCACATAGTGGGTTTCTGCATGTCTAATTGTTGGTTTCTAACCCTACATTTTGAATCATTTTTTCTGCCACATGAGAATCACTATCCACCATAGAAATCAAGCCCAAGTCAAACGCTTCTTTTTGGAGGTCAGTAAGAAAACCAAATGACTTTTAGTACAAGATGCGCAGTTTGGGGTGCTCATAACCAGACAGAGACTGTCTCTGTCTCTTCAACCCACACCCTGAAAGACAGGGAAGGAAAAGAGGACCAACAAGAGGAGAGTTCATTGGCACCTCCAAGCTGTGGCCCCTCCCGGACCTCAGTAGGGATTCATTTGGGATAAAACAATACACAGCTTCAAAGGAGGATGGGCCCCCCTCTCCCTATGACAGATCCCTGGGAGCTGCATGACATACGATTGCAGGTCCTGCCACATCCCATCTGAGGACATTACAGAAAGCATCAGAAGCATCTCACAGCTTTCAAACATGAGCTGCTTGCCAGAACATCAAAGCCCCAGCAGACAGCTTTAAATACATGGTGTTGCTCCTGACAAAGCTGCTAAATGATGCTACTTCAGCTCCTCAGAGTCAGCAGTGAAGCAGCTCTCTCAGGCTGTCAATCCACTGGAGTTCAGCAGGCAGGCAAACCTGACCCCACAAACCTCTGGATTTCACTTGCAGATGGCTGTTCTCCAGCTAGCAAAGACTACCAAAATTTGCAGGGAGATGAGAAGTTACCCTACAGCAATGGCTTAACAACCAGCACATGCTGATGGGAACCTGACCTACACTTGACCTGACCTGAGCCATGTCCACAGCACATATATCCTGCTGAGGAGCAAAATCCATATCTGATGTTCGATGAACGAGGCTGCACCATGGCCAGGTCAACCTCTATCCCAAAAGCTGGCCTGTTCAGTCTGTTATTATTGTTTTGCTATGGACAAGACCCTGGACAAATGACCTCTTTATAGGGCTGCTGCCAGTGGGGAGTGCCACAGGCATGGAGTGCAGGGGTGCCGCCAGCAGCCAGTACCCCCTGGGTATGGAGAGGGAAATCAACCCTCACCCCCCCAGCTCACCTGCCACATCTTTTGCTTGTCTTCCCATACTGCAGGGGGTTGAAAAAAAATAAAACCAACTAATTTTTTGAATATTCTTTTTAAATGAGCAAATGCACAAAACAGCAAAAGGCAACCAGGTGAAAAACAAGAGTGATTGGCTCTGAGCAGAATCTGTCATTGTGAATGAGGTCTAAACCAAACCACAGAGAACCCATGTGCAGGAACAAAAACTTTCCATTTGTTTTGCTTCAGCAAAGCCATCCAGGACAGGAGCATACAGGTCAGAAGCAACATGTTCTTTTAAAACTATCTCCCCAAAAGTGTGTCTCAGCAGTTATGAATGAGGCCTTAATCTGGCTTTAATTTCTGAAATTTGTTTAATTAATGAAATAATCCAGCCACAGTCCTGATATCTATCAATCCCCTGTTAAAACGGCTCAGAGACAGAAGAGGAACCTCCATGGCAACCCTGTGCATGACTGAGGAAATGCCAGATTTCCTATCGGGTAACCTGGCCCCAGACTGGGGAAACTGCAGAGAATCACACAGGGAAAAGAAACCTTGTTTTTTGGGCCTGGATAGCACTGGAAAACTTTTGCCTGTGTAGCTATGCCACCATCCAGCAACAAACTGTATGGTTCAAGCTAATGGATGCAAAAAAAAAATAAATTAAAAAAGCTTTCTCTTGATGAACACTGAAATCTTTTCACACTCTCCCATTTTACCTTGTGCACATAGCTACTTCTATATCCTACTTTCCCTACAACAAAAGGCAAATATTTGTGTAGAAACTGAACTCCTTTTCTGCAGTGGTGTTCCCACAGGCTCCTCCAACGTGATGGCAGAGCAGGAATTTTCCATGGCAGCTGGGACACAGCTTGGCAGCACAAAGCACCAGTCAAAACCCTGAAAGCTGTGGCTGGGGAAGCGGTAGGACAGTGAGGAGACAGGGTGAGATGTTGCCTGTTTTCCATCATCCCCGAAAACATGACTGAGTCTGAAAAAGGCTGTCTAAAGACCACCAAATTTGAAAACATGTCAAATTAAGAAGCCAAATTTGAAGAGATGTCAAATTAAAAACCTTAACTTTGGCAGGAAGGGAAAAGAAACATCACCACTTTGTGCTGCATCTTGCTTACAGCTAAGGGCTGGAATAACATAACACAGAGGCTGAAACAGGTTGAATCCCCTAGCCAGTGCAAATGGATCTTTGCTTTTCACAGATATACCTTGCTTCTAAAAAACAAGCAAGCCAACCAGAAAACAACCCTCAAAACCACTTTACAGACACTTGTGTAAACTGCCAATAAAATCTTTCTTATTTTTCATCTCACTGCATTGGTTTGCTCTGCCCTGTGCTGGCAGAGAGTTCTCAGCACCAGGTCTCACTTGAAAATGAACAGTGGGAAAACCATTACCATGAGGATTCCTGCAAACAGGCACAGAAATACAGGGGTGTTCACTTGCAAGGGCCAGCTGACGTTTAAAGAGTTTAAAGAGAGAGATGTTTAAAGTATTTTATTGCTTTACTGCTTAGGAGCTCAGTCTCCACAAACAGCATCTTTACTGCTATGCGGGACAAGCAAGTGCAAATTCCACCCATGTAATTCAACACACACCCCCTGTCTGAACATGACTTTCAATATCACAAAGATACAAACTCCTCCTTACAGCTTTCCCACGCCCCTTCCCCAGCCTGGGGACGCAGCAGAAATAACAGAGGAGGTGCACAGCACAGAGCTCCCCAGCAAGGACTTGTTGGACACAGATCTTTCAATCTGTGGGTTCTTTTGCAGCACTATCCCCACTTTATCGCTCAGTAACTGGATCTCAGCAAACCTCAACACAGATGCCATGCTCTGCCCTCAGATGCCAGCCAGGCCCTGCTGCCCACTGCCTTGCAAACACCTCAGGTTGCTTTTAAACCAGAGATACCACCTGCACCACCTTTTTCCTGAGCTGAAGAATTTCCCCCCGCTTCTAGGGCACAAGATCAACCACATCATGACAGACCTCACAGCGTCTGTTCATTTCGGCTTAGCTTTGATGGTATCCTGTCCCTCCCACAACCATCCAAGCTTGTGTGTCCCTGTGAGCATCTCTGCTTTTAACGCTTGACCCCAGCCTGCATGGCTGACCAGAAGTCATGCTCACAGAGTTCAGAGCAGAGTAGAAACTAAGGGACATTACTTGACACCATCATAACACCCCATGTCCATCTGCTCTTCACCCACAAAGGCTGCAGCAATGCAAACACATGCAGCACAGAGCTGAGCTATTATCCTGCTCCATATCAGAGACACTGAACTCACATTCACTAAGGTTGCAGAAATATTTTTCTCCTACAATTACAAGGATGAGAGGTGAAATACACATTTCACGGTACAAAAAAGGAACATGCCCAGGGTGATGTTCTTCCTTCCTTACAACTGTTTTCAGCATGCAGCTGCTACACTAATATCAAAAAGCACATCAGCTAGCACAGCAAAAAACATGCTGTTGCTCTCCACTGTGATAAAACACTTAAAACATCACTTAATTATATGCAGCAGAATAAGCGGAAGCTAACCAGGGCAAATAATTCCTGCATGATGGATTAGGACGGTAACAATTTACAAAAGAAAACCACAGAAAGAAAGACAGGTTTTGTGAACTAGGGCAGAGCTTTTAAAACAGCATTTAAGTCAGAGCAGCCTAGAGCTTCAACACTTCTGCAGTTCTTTGTAAGCTGAATAAACCACAATTAATGGGGAGGTATACAGATCATTACAGCAATAATTTTTGCAGGCATGTGGAAAAAATAAAATTGAAAGTGCTATACGTTTGCAATTTGCATATGTTGGTGTAGACATTTCTAATTATAAAAATAATTCCCACATAGCTATTTGTAGCAGGGTGCCGTGGCCATGAATTTTTGTCTACAGAGAAGCAGCAATTGATAATTTTTCTTTCTTTTAAGGACCAGAGAGTCACACCTTTCAAAGGCCACCAGTAAATCAAACTGCTTCAATGACTCCTGACTCCCCCAGCAACATGTCCTGTGAAACTGCTTGCCAATACAGGAATGGGGGCAGAAGTAAACCCAGCACACATCCCACCTCTGCCATGCACCTCTACAGCACAGTCACTGAGAGACTCTGGAAAAACACTTACAAAAATCAGAGGACTAAGGGTAGGATGAAGCAGTTTCCAAAAGACACCAACAGTGGTAGAAAACCCCAAAGAAGTGCATGCCTAATCAATCACGTGAAAGCTGCCTTTTAATGTTAACAACTTCGCTGTAATGTGACCACTGTGTAGAGACAGAGAAACTCCCTCTGAAAAACACAGGTATTTGGGGAAAAAAACCCCTCTTAGGCTGGACCATAAAAGGTTGTGTGGCAGTACCACGCCACAGGCTTATTTCAAAGCACACTGCTCACAGGTTATTCTTTTGAACTAAAATGTTTTTATTCATGCTGCTGCAAAGCCAAAGACATGGGGGAAACGGTGGTATGAATGTGAGAGGCCAACCCCCTCCCAGAGAAGGGGAAGTTGAACATTGTTTACTGTGAACGTTCTATCATAAATACCAACCTGCAATCAATCACTGGTTTCTACTTTTTTTTCCCTTTTTAAATGCAGGTTTAAGTTCAGTTGCTAAAAAGTGGATTAGCTCTGGCTTTATAGCTTTTTTGCTCTCTGGAAAAGTGATAGAATAATCCGCTAGTGATGAAAAACAGCACCTACAAACTCGTTCATGCCCTGAAAGAATATTTATGTTGGGAAGCCACTTACTCCTCACACAGCAGTGGCCTTAATCTCAGGGTAGGCAGGAGATGGCCCTTTTCCAGGAGGGCACACACTGGAGAAGACAGGGCAAACAATGGGCAGGAGGGAGAGAATTGGAGTGCCAAGGTGGGGACAAAATCCAGGTTTCCTTGCTTCCCAGCCACTGCTTTCTCCTCCAAAAAAAGAGTCGGCAACACGCAGCTTGCACACGAAACAGGGCACATGGGCAAATGTGATCAGCAAGTGCTGCAGCCCCCACTGGGTTGTGAAGGTGCTGCTGCAGTCCGGGAAAAGCTTTTTTTCTTTGCAGTGTGTGCTTCTGTCAGAGACACCTGCACCTATGTATTGATGAACATGTGGCTTAGCTGGTGCCCTCCTCTAGAGTCACAGATGCTCAAGGACATAAAAGGACCCAAAATCCCAGTAGCACCTCTGACTGCACACACTCAAAACCCAGAAGGTGATAATGGGTGCACTCCTGGGGTCTTGCCCTCTCCTTTGGAAAGGAGAAATACAGACTGACCTCTTCCAAGCAAGAAGATGCATGAATCACCCACACAAGGCACAGTCAGATACATCAGCAACAGTTCTCAACACCTGCAGGGGGAGTGAACCTCTCTCCAAAACCCTCTATTGGTGGCTTCCAGGGGCAATGAGCTCCAAAATTATAGTCATGTACCCTGTCAAAATTATCTCCTTTAATAAGTAATGTGTTTACTCCTAGGGTGAGTACTTGCATGTTCATAAGAGAGAAATGAAGACCAACATTTCATAAGAGAGAAACAGAAATGCTATAAAAACATTCATTCTAGTTAGTTTAATTACTTGTCTCTGCAACTCACTGAATTCTCATAATCACAGTGGATTAAAGTCACTGGATTTAAGTAATTTTTCATACTGAGTTTTTATCCAGCACCATGTAGTGGGAGGACAAGAGACTCACAGATACAAACCAAAAGTTATCTATAGACATTATCTTCAGCTATGTGGGTAAAACCTGGACGTATCCATCTTTGATTTTATGCAGGAAAAAATCAGTTTATTCTAATAAAACATTCAGCTTCATTTCTCTTCAGATATGCTTTTAAAGAGTGATATTTTTTTTTTCTGGGAAAGGGGGTTGTGTTAAAGTAAGTATTCTTTGCTTAAAATAATTTTTAGTAATCATTTCCCATTTCTTTAGATCAAACATCTTAACAGTGACATCTGGTCCCCTTTCTCCTTTATGTCATCCGTCATTCTATAATACTGCCACCTAGACAGGGTACACTTCTATATTACTGTATATTTTATACACACACATACATTCTCTCTCATCAGATTTACTGTTTTCATGGAGACTCTTATCAGTTAAATGACTTCAAAACAGAAAGAAGATGGGCTATGACAGAATCAAGACATTTGATTTCTCTACTCCATGTGCTTACAAAACAAGCAACAGTACAGAAGTCTTCCTGCTTCAGTACTTCTCACACTGCTTATGTCCCTCACCACACTTTTCTGCTCTGGGAACCACAGCAGACCTTTAGTCATTAGAATGTCAACTTTTTCCAGATAAAATGATCAAGGCACTCACAAACGTTTTCGCAGATTTTGCTGATGCACGTTCTGGACGTCCCTCTTGCATGGCTACGGGGTAGACATAAGCTCTAAATTTCTCAAAAAATAAAAGCTTTCACTTCTCAACAAGTAGCCCCTACAGCCCTGCATGTCTTGGCTCTGACAGGCACATACCAGAGGAGTAAACAGTGAAAAAAGTGCCCAAAGGACCTGACAGATGGGAAGGAATGAAGGCTGAGGCCATGAGACTATTTGGTGACCAATTCTAAGAAGTGTTCAGATTTGAGGGAAAAAGAAAGAAGAAGAAATCTACGTGACCAGGATACCATGTCTGAACAAGACAAGCAATACACACAGACTTATGTGATGCTTGGCCAACTCTATTTGTCCAATAAGGGAAGCAGCCTCTGCATCAGCCTCATTCAACACAATTGCAGCACAGAAGGAGCCTACAGAAGTCCCAAAAGAGAGGAAGGAGTTCAATAATTAACAAAAAACATTAGTAACCTGTGTGTGTCTATAGCTGCACACCTCCCCCTTTGACTCATTCATGATGCATTAGAAAAACCGCAGATGGTTTGTGATTTATGAAGCTGATGAGTCACTCACTGTACCTCTTTCCCCCCCAAGGACTTCTCTGTGTATCTTCACGTTCCCCAAGGAGAAATACAGATGAGAAGATAAAACACTACAAGCAGATTAGCATAACATCTCCCTCCCACAGGATGGTTTTACCTGTGCCTCCCAAGCTCTGCTGTTCTCTCTGCCCCCACTTCCCTATATCCACTTGTCTACACATCAGTGAACTTGACAGCGATCACTTCAAGTCATCTAGATTGACATAGCTTTATAGAGTTTCAACCTTTGCACCACTGGAAAAAGCTTCAGTATCCAGTAATTTTGTCTTTTAAAACATCAGGTTTGGCTTATAACTGTAACAACTAAAAATAACCATATCCTGAATGGAAACTGTTGAGCTACAATACCAGACACTATCAAAGGAAGCTCAAAAGCTGGGTTTGGGGTACAAAGCAGTGTCTTGCAGCCCACCATACCAAATACTTGCACAGCAACAAAATGGAAACATTCACCTCTACATTTCCAGAAGCAGTAATTTTAAGACACCTCTTTTGAAACAGAGCCACCCCCAGAAACTGCCATGTGAATTTTCAGATGACCTGAACACCCAGTGTCCTCCAAACTCAGCCAGAGAATACCAAACAAATCTGATGTCCAAGGCACTTCAGGGCAGCTCTAGTTTTAAGCACATGAAGAGTCAGCTGTGGGCTTAACTGACACGGTTCAGTACCCTGATGAACTGAGGAGGCAAACCTCAGGCATCCCACGTCAAAATGCCATGTTCTGTTTGCCATGTGCAAGCAGACCCCATATGAGTGCTGCTGCTGGCTCTGGGCAGCACACTGCAGACTCCATGCTGCCTGTGTCCATAGCCAGGCCGGGTCTCCCACTCACTAGACAAATTCAGATGAATGACCTTACACTACTGACAGATGATGAACATGTGTTTCCCAACGTGGATCTCTGTTTAGGAGACTCCTGCGACACAAAAGAACTCCTAAATTGCCAGGAAAAGACATCTCCTTCCTCAAACCTGACACAATTTCTCCACAGTTATAGCCAGACCCCACTCCCAACCAAGACAGAGACAAAAAGCAACATGCAAGAAAGGTGGCTGCTGCCAGTTAAGAGAAATGAGGTGCTTAGAAGAATACTTGCATATGCATATGCATATCCTCATCTTCCTGGTGATGAGCAATTTGGTTCTGCTGAGGGGCATTGCAAGTATCTTGGTGTAAATAACTTTCATTCTCATTTTGTTGCATTTTGCATTATATTTTGTTGTGCTCTACTTGCTTAAAGGAAAGACTGTTTCAAAAGCGGCCTCTTATTAGACCACGGAAAATGTAAGTTCCACATTTGGAGGCTTTTCTTCTCTAAAAGCAATGACATGACTCCACCAACTATGTAAAACAGGTATCTTTTTTGGGTCCTTTCCCCTCACATAGGAGTCTGGCTTACATAATTAATGACCTGTGGTAGTCAGAGGATCCCACTGGCCCAGTACTTGGAGCTTTACAGTTGTTAAGACACCTATCCTCACAGCAGGCTTGTGAGTTAAGGCACTGCTATTATTCCCATTGCTCAGATGGGCAATTAAGGCATGAGGAGAGCATGGCTAAGGCTTTGTTAAATGGCCAAGTCAATTTACAGCTTGCTGCCACCAGAAGGGACTGGCTATCGACAGTGCAAAAATCATGCCTCACCCAAGGTCTTCAGCAGGGCTGGAAACTGCAGCAAGGTTTTTCGTGCTACAGGCTGCTCCCATCTCCAGTAAATTGAGGTTATCCTTCTGGTTCACAGGTGGAAAACATTTAACAGCCCCTGTGAAAGGAGCTGTTACTCTTAGGCTAGGTCTCAGCAAACAAGCACCTAAGTCACAAAAGCACCACAACTGTCACCAGGAGGCTCATGGGAGGAAGCAAAAGTCTGAAGATCAAAGGTCTGAACTATCTGCCTTCCCTCAGAAATCACCCATCGGGCCAGGCACATGTACACAGGAAAGAAGCTCGCCTACTGATGGTGCCAAACCTCTCTGTCCTTACACAAGCTAAAAGCTACCTTTCTCTGCAGCTGCTGCAAAGCATATCATTAGCAAAACCACACCAGTTCCTCCTGGCCTTCCTTTGCTTGAATCCTACAGCACAAAAACTCTTGCCCTTCCCACTTTTTTTGCCCTAATTGTGGAAAAATCAAATATTTTAGGGAGGATTCCCAGGAGATCAAGATCTTCTCATGACAATCCCAATCTCATACAAAGTTTGTGGGCACCATCAATATACTTGTTCTCTTTTCTCTCTGGAGGCCCCAGAAGCATTGACTCACATGTTTTTCAGTCAAGGGCATTTTTTTTCCTGCTTGTGGGTGATACAAGCTGAGAATTCCTAGCATACATCACATTATCCCTTGGTCAGTTCCTCAAACTCTGAAAAATTCTGAAAGTGACCCTCTAAAAGATGCCTAGCTACTTTGACTTCTGTCATCCTAATCACATGTTGTGCCTGTTAAAATTCTTCTACTAAATCTACTGTACTTCATCTCTTGTAATGCCCAATCAGATCACTTCTGCACATCATTTTCCTCTTATTGGCTTCAAATTGTATCTCTGCATTTTGTTTTCAAAGTGATTTAATTATCTCTTTTCTTAGTAAGCACCTAATCCTCACATCCATACAAAACATTTCGCTTTAGTATAATCCTTTAACCTGTGTGACAGAGGACCTACCATGTGTTCCATGGAAGAGGTTGAGAGACAACAAACAGCAAGTCCAGAAAGATCATTTGAAACATTTGCATGCTTTTCTTTCACTGAAGGTTGCAAGACATATTCCTCAGCTTACTGGGCATTTAAGGCATACAGGATCAAAAGACTCCAACTGTCGTCTGCCATCAGAAACCAGAAGCCAGCAGAAGCATCACTGATATTCCAGATGTCTACACCCTATGAAGTGTGAAATTAAAACTTGTTTGAAGTTATTCATTAAGTCTTCTGTCATGCAACAAATATGCTCCCAATCAAATATTTATCTTCCTTAGAAAATAAAAGGTGATATATATAATTTCTAATGGAGAAAAAAAAAAAAAGGCAATTCCTCCCCGAGTTAGAAGGTTTATAAAAACTGTCCTTACTCATTGGGAAAGGGCCTGTCCTGCCACACAGTATGCTGAAGTTTCAGGTGGCTGCATACAGTTTAAGTGTCCCTACCAAACAAACCAGGGCGTCCACCAGGCAGGCAAACAAACGCCATTTTCCCTCTGGATATCACGGGACCAAACAAGCTTCCTCTTCCTCCCTGCAGCACTCGTTGCTGCTGCAATTTGTCACAGGGCAGAGCCACTGCCCTCTGTGCACAGTAACAGTTCTGCTGGGAAAATCTGGCATGGCCACAAAGGACCTTTGTTCGTGCCAGAAGTCGGGCACGCAGTGCAATCCTTCCCCCTTGTCACACAGAGTTGAGTTTCCATGGCTGGGTTAGAAATACTCCCCTGACGACTGCAATCCACAAACCCAAACACTATAACCCCCCCCTCTCCCAAACATGAGATCCTTCTTCCCATATCAAGTACTGCAGAACTGTGGAGTTGCTACTTTGGGGAGCATTAATTCCAGTGAACTCTAACCAGAGTTGCAGCAAGGATGGGTCTAAGGGAGCACCAAAACTGCCCTCAAGTCTCTCTGCATGACTTTTGCTACCTGGATACTACAAGACCACCTAATTATAAGGCCCTCCTATTTTCAGGTATATTCCTGTCCTCCAGACGCCACAAACTTGGCAGACAGATCTGACCTAAAAAATGTGCAATTCCTTTGTGCAACATTTTGCTGTTTGTGTTTAATCTGCCAGCCTGTGTGTGCATGTAGTATATACATACTTTTTCTTTTTTTTTTTAAAGCAGCAGCTATGAATACAGCCTGTCCCACCTTTCCTCAAGGACAAGGACAGGAGCTGCCAGCACCCAGGAGCTCTGGGGAAGAATGACAATATGGGGTGTAGGGCGGTAGACAGTGAGCACGTCCTGACACAGAGCTGCTGGCAAAAAGTGGGATTTAGCAGAACCCGAAAATCTCCGCATTTCCATTTCACTCAGGAAATACGAAGAGGAGATGATTACTGGCTCACTCACAAACTACTTAATACCCCAGTTCAAAAGAAGTAGCGATTCTTCTGGAAACACGCAGTGGAAGAAAGTGAAAAGTATCTTTGTAAGTAAATGAAGCTTCATAAGATCTGATCTGATATGTATTAAAAAATAACAATAATTGACACACTTGTAAATACTATCAGATTAGCAGAATCCATGCCTTTGCAGACTTTTGCCACAGCATATGCCACAAAGGACACATTTAATTTCTTCCACTTTTAATTTTAAACATCAAGGCATGCAGAACAAACCAGTTCCTACTTCCTTAACTGAGTTTGATCTGGACCATCCAAAGCCTGGATGCTTTGGTATCTGCCTGGAATGCCCTTTACACTCTCAAACCACTGAAGGGACCATGTTTCACCCAGAGAGATTATTACTGTACTGAAGAATAAAACGACAGGGAAAAAAACAACAAAAGAACTGGAAAAACCACACATTCATTTATTTCTTACCAGTAGAAGGGTTTGCCATCAGAACACCTTAAAGCATGACAAAGCACGCTTGGCAGCTGCCTCCTCCCATCTCCTCCCACAGGTTTTAATCCCTTCACACCCACTATTCCCAGCTCTGGCTCAGGGCTGGAGTCATCTTAGGCATCGGCCTCTTTGTCTCCCTGATGGCTGGATTTCCCCTAGGGCTACTTCATAGCTCATCCAGATGAAGAAACTGTAACAATGATGCTTGAGCAATACTTGAGAAATGCACAAAAGGAGGACAACTGCTTCTTAAAACAGTTTCTCACTAAAGGGCATTTGTTTAAATTTTTTTTTTTTTTGTTAAACTTGGTTTCTTCTCCCTGTTTCTGGGAGGCCTCGACCAGGTCTACAACAGTGTGCCCAGGGCTTACACTCACTCGCACCTGCTCCAGCAAACCCTCCTCCTTTTTAACTCTCTCCTCTGTGCTGAAAGCAGGCTCCAAAATCCAGTGTGAGACTAATATTCAGTAACTGTTTGCCAAAACACGTGTGCTCCTTCCAAGGGAAGGAAAAAAAACTCCTTAATGACATAATTTCAAGAAACACTGATTTTGTGACCAGCTTGCGTTGATTTAGACGGTCGCCCAGTTTTGTAACACTTGTGAAAATTCTTCTCCCACGAAGAAACAACAATCAAACACCCCACTATGAACTTGGTGCAACGTGGCAGCTCTTTCCATGGCAACCCACCAGCACCAAGCGTGCTTTTCTCCAAACTTTGCTGCACAGCGAAGGAGGGCAGGGAAAGAGCCGGCTGAAAATCTCCGGCTGTCGCCACCAGCCTGGCAATCCTGTCATGCTGGGAAACCGAATACACTGGGGAAAGGCGGCATTTCCACAGCCTCACTGCTGAGACGTGTCTTAGCTCCAACTGTTAACCAGCTGCTCGGTCATTTTCAGGTTGGTTGGTTTGTTTACTTTGTAAAGCACAGTCAATGCATTTTGTTTTCTAAACAGCATAAAAAATTACCTCTGTAGTCAAAAGAAATCGTTCTCCACACCAGAAAGGAGTGGAATTAAGGCAACTCGGCCATGCTCTCAGTCTCCACATGCAACAGCAGGATGCTGCTGTGGGTATCTCCTTGGGAAAACAGACAGATCTGCCACTGCTGTGGGCAGCCTGGCCAGTGTGGAGGGCAGGCAGGGTACTCACAAGCTCTCTTCCAGCCTCCAAAAGTCATCACCAGATGTTGCACCTGATATTTTGCTAGGACCAACCTGCCATTGCTGCAGCACTAAATAAACACAGGCTAGGCTCTCAAGCTTGTCTCTGCAACTACAAGTTTACAACTTAGACCTTCAAAACACTCCCTCTACCCATGTTCTTTGATGAATATTTAAGCAATTCAGCATCCCCAGACACATCAGAGCTGGGGCCTTGTCTTTGGCTAGTATTCAACCTAGCCATGTAGCCAAGCCTGTGTAACTACTGGCAATTCAAAACTGGCACACAAATCAGCTCCCAAGGACTTCCCCCCTCCAAGCATCTCTTCTCAGAAGCATTCCTTCCCTGTCTTATCACCTGCAAGGCTGCCTTAAGCACTACGATGACCCAGACCAGAGCAGTCTAGGGTTATTTCTCTGGAAGTTTAATTGCACAACAGTTTCTGACGTTTAGGAAAAAAAACACATTCCACAGCAAGAGCTGATGCTATTATTTGAAGTCACCTAACCCCAAAATCCAAATAAGAAGCAGGGAAGGGGAAATACAATAGTCCCATCTATAAGGTAGAGATCTGAAAACAGGTCTCAGAGGAGCATTCATCAGGCATTACCTCTCATATCCAGCCTGAGTTTCAACCTTTTTCCCAACAAAAGCATTGACAAAACACCCACTTATGTGGAGAGCATCAGTTCCAGGAGATCAGCTGCCTTCTGACAGGGAAATATTTCCTGAAGCAAACTTCAGTCTCAAGATCTTTGTGATATTCAGGGAACTAGGTCAAGACTTACTGCATGCTCCTCACTTGAAAGAGAGCTTCCCCCCCCAAAAAAAAAAAAAAAATTATTGATTTACTTTTGTCTTTTCTCTCCAAAGTTCCTCTTCTCAATGATTTTTTTTGTTTTGTGGAGGTGATCAGCTTCTCCTCCAACACCTTTCGTCTTCTCCACCCTCACCAAAATGTTCATGAGGTGAAGGAAACTCAGGTAGAAGAAACCAGACAAACTGCTGACGTAGCTCCTGATTTGTGTGGTCTCTAGAAATGCTCCTGAGAAGCAGTCCCTGCAGAGGAGGGCTGCTTTGGACTTGGAGAGGAATTGGGCCCTATTTGACCCAATGCATTCAGTGCCCCTGACATGTCCTATGGCCTCACAACAGTAAATCAGAGGAGAGAGAGAGGGAACAAACTAGAAATCCTTAAAATCCCATCATCTTTTTCATGCAGGCCCCTGCTCTCCTTTTGAAAAAACATAATTTCTAAAGCAAAGTTATCCCATGTGCAGAACTGCAAGAGGAGGGAATAGAGCCAGGGAGCGTGAAAAGGCTGCTGAGCCTGTAATGGAAAATCCTCACTCAGTCACCGAGCAGTCCTCTCGTAACACTTATTAAAATAAAGTGAATATGATGAAACACAGCCCGATTGCACACAAGGCTGCTGAGAAATTGGATCCGGCTGCTGATTTCGGCTCCCAAACCCCTCCTCTCCAAATACTGGCAGTTCACATCAGTTAATTGCATCCAAACCACCCCCAGGCAAGAAGGGACAGGAGGAACAACACAGGACAGGTCACCCTGCGTTTGATTCATCTTCAGAGCAGGGCCAGTGTGTAAATCTTCACTGGTCTCTTTTGTCACTTGCCAAGTTCAAATGTGGCATCTCTAGCTGTTTGCTAATGATGAAAGGTGACATTAACTAAAAGAGTTCAAGGGCAATGTCCACTGGACTTGTATGAGCAAGTGAGAAAGGAGCCTTAGTATTAGGTCTAGGAAAGCAAATTAAAAAAGGGCCTCTCACTTTTCTTCTCATAATTTGCTTCTAATTCTAGATCTTATTCTTTCAAAACTGAATCCAAACAAGAATAGACAGATTTTACTCCTTTTGTAGAATAAAACAGTCTAACTGCTAAGGTCAGTGTTTTCAGACCAACACATGAAAGCAGAAGATGTGTCTGAGGAAATTCAGTGCTGGCTGATTCATCCTTTAGAAAAGATGAAGAGCGGCCATCCTGGCGTGTCAAGTTTGTTCCTTTGAAGGTGAAACAATTTAGTGTTGGTATCAAGATGGCAGGAACTGAAAAAAAAACAAAAAAACAAAAAAACCCCGCAAACCCCTGTTCAGACTGCCCTGAAATATCTTTTCAGGTTTCAAATGCTGAAAAACAGGGTAGCCCTGTGATCCATAGGGCTTGCAATGAACCCAAGTGAGGTGAAAGGCATCCTTCTCCCTTCTCTTTTGGTGCAGTGGCTCAGCACCGCTGCTCTCCTTGTGTCTCCTCCTGCCCCAGACATACAGATTAGGGCAGCAAATGGGGAAACCCACGAATTATTTGACAGACTGAAAGTGTTTCTGCATGGGATCCACATCTCATGTTTCAGAGGAACCAAAGCATAGCCTGAATCTTGTGAAAGCAAAACTGCACAGCAAAACCCCACCAAAACTATTGCAAGAGAAAGAGTGGGGATAAAAAAAAATGCAATTGGATTTCATTCAGATCTGGAGAAATCAAGAGAGTGTTAGTGGGGGGAAAAAAAAAAGTCTGTCCTCCTCGGACAACCCCATTTCAAGATGTAGGCACATATACACTGAATGTATATCCAGCTATATAAAAACAGCACATGCCATCACTATTCCCTTAGGGTGTAAACAGCATCAGGAAAGAAACACTTTTCAACCTGGCCCTCTGTGCTTCCAGTCCCAAGTGACTCATAAGAAGGGCTGTCTGAAGATGCTCAGTAGCAGGTCAAACTTTCCCAGCAGGTAGGAGAACTATAAATCAATTGCTTTAAAAAAAAAAAAAAAAGGAAAAAACCCCCCACACTAAAAAAAAAAAAACCCTGAGGCTTGCTGGGAAGAAATAAAATTGGGGGGAAAAAAAAAGAGGTAAGATGAAAAGCACCTGTAATCTCTTTCATGCAGCACTGAACTTCTTCAGAAGAGAAAGCACAGAAATGATAAGAAAAGGAAAGAAAGGAAAAGAAGAAAGCAGTGCATTGACACCAGCTACAGATAAATTTTTTTAATGGGCATTAGGTCAGCAGGGCATTTTCCATCTGCCCTGCTTAAACCAGAACTCTGATGATGTTACAGGTGCGATTTGAATACAGCATTTATCCTGGTGGGACTGTAGGTTTATTTTGCGTGTGCAAGCACACACATGGGTGACTGCACCTGGTCTTCCTCAGGTGAGAAGGGTGATTTGTATTTAGTTGTTAAAAACACCAGGTGTTGGGTTGCACCTCAACTGGTCTTGGGCTTGCCGAGAAGACAGAGAGAAAGGAATAGGCAGCAGCAAAGGGCTACAGGGCTACAAGGGCTTGGAGAGAAAGGGAAGAGGAGAATGAAGAAGAAACAGCTTTGCCCTCAGTCTTCTGAAGTCAGGTCAGATGCCCAAAAGGCCAGCGTTGCTGCTGCTGGATCCCACCCAGCAAGGGCAGCTGGCTGCTACCAGCAGAGCCCCAGTCAAGGGCTCCAGGCTTTTCTCTCCCATTCCAAATCCACAGAAACTGCAATGCCCCCTCACTCCCACGCAATTTTTAGCCCAACCTAAAGGCATGCCCTTCTCAGCTCAGCACACGGGTCAAGGCAGCAATGATAAAACATGTTTTTTTCCTATATTTTTGCTGATTTAATGATTCACATTGATGAAGGCATCTCAGTCTTCCTCCTTCAAACAGACGACACAAAAAGGAAAGATCACAAATCCACATTCTGCTTTTCTTTCAAATTCCACAGTGCTTTTCCAATCTGATTCAATAAGAACTGTGCAAACAGACTGGAACCTGCAAGAGTTCCCAGTGAATTAGCTGCTTGACTAACACAGCATAAGTTAAAGAAGATTAGCTAGAAGCTGAAGTCAATGTTTAAAACACGGATTAGGGACAGACAGAGCACATTTGGAAACTAACCCTCAGAAACCCTACCCAAAAACCTCAGCAATCCCTTAATTTAATCACCACAGTTTTAGGATAAATTACCATAATTTGACTAGATTATACATTCTCTAAAGGTGTAAAACACCCCTGGAGAACACCACTATTAGTGCCAACAGCGATTCTCTATACACTTAACTATGCCTCTTCGTTGAATATCTCCTAAATAAAATCAAAACAAGCCCAAAGACTCTTTTTCTGCCCATTACATGACACATAGCAATGGTATTATCCAAAATGGTAACTGTTTCAGGAAACCTGAAGACTTGAAGAATAGCTGGCAGACCTGAAGAACAAAGCAGAAAACATCTATATCTCTGTGGGGAATCTCCACCAGCACAAGTGTGTTCTAGAAATGAACGGTGCATGGACTCTCTTTGCCCTTGGCCATAGGAAGTTGGGGTAGGAAAAAGGCACTTGAGACCTAACAAGAAGCTTAACCTTCACAAGCTGCTGTAAGAACAACCAAGGGGTTAACAATTTCCAGTGGTTTTACTTGTTAAGGGGCAAGATAGGAATGGGGATGCCTTTTCAAATTTAATTTTACAATCCCTGAGGATTATATTCCAGGAAATTACTCTGTTTTGTGAATATTGTTACTGCATGACATTTTGGTCCCATTATCTCAGACTCTTTTTGGCATGTATGTCAGATGTTATTCACCATATGTTTAATGACATGCAGCACTGGTTCAAATATATCTTACTAATGCAACAAATCACGAAAACCTTTGTTTTCTTATGTTTCAAGTTACAAATTAACTCAGAAATCCCTCAGTCACACAGTACGTGTCCAATTTTAAGATCTCCCATGTAGACTTCTGGAAGTTTAAAAAACAAGAGGAAACCTCCCAAGACAGCTAAAATTGCATTTTATAAATTTGAGAAAGACAAGATATGGTTTAACTGCTTGCACTAGGAACATCCCAATCCCTTCTCCAGTGTGTTTGAGTTATTCACATGAAGTGGTTTCTCTGTATAATTCCTAGGCAGGATTTCTATGGCAAGGTTTTCCCAGATCAGCAGTTTTCCCCCAATCATGCTACAAACCCAAACAAGCCCCACTCCTTGTCCCAAAGAGTTTACACACTATGTCCCTGCTCACACGAGAGTGAGGAGGATTATTAGCTGTAAATTGCTTTGAAGGTTAAAAAAAGTGTTAAATATTGCTGTCTTCATAAGTGAATATGCTTCAAAACTGTCTAATAACACTATGAGGAAAATAGCAATTTTGAGCAACAAGCTAGATGTTCAACAATTGGCGGTTCAAGAGCAACAAACACCACCAAGCATTGCTGTCTCTGACAATAACCCCTTGCAGGCAAATCTGTCTTAAGGTCAAACCAAAGAAATTTCAACTCATGCAGTCAGGCATATTTTGTTCAAACCCTTCAGGCAGTGATCTGAGTGAGTTTCTACACTGCAGAGGGCAAAGTGCAAGTGGTATCCACCAGAATGACGTCAACCTTTGCAAAGTGGGGACCACTCTCCTGGACTTCCCACGAAACACAGCTCACCTTGGGTTAACCACTGCTGTGCTGAAGGTGCACAGAGCAATCTGGCACCAGCCTCTGGCAAAGAGGGTCTCAGAGAAGGGAATAAGGAGCAGCAGCAGAACACCTGTCACCCCCAGTAACCCACATGGGGAAGGATGTGCAGACTGGCAGAGTGCATGGATCTAGCCATGCTATCAGCCATCTTTTTGACCAAGTGAAAAAAGAAAACCCACCAAATTGACTCACAGGAATACAAAGCCCTCCCTCCCCCAGCTTCCAATTGCCTGTAATAAAATCCAGCCTTTGTAAAGCAGATACAGTCAAATTTTCAGTTGTGTTCAGTACTCAAATCTCTAAACAATGTAATGGGATGCCCAGGAGGTCAGCATCCTGGAGAAAAATGGAAGTCCTACGCATTTCATACAGGTGTCTGACAGCACCGACACTTAAACCCTGCCATAATGTTATCTGTGCTGCCATCCCAGCTGAGGTTCCCACCAGCAGGAAGAGTCAGGGAAAGCCCCAGGACACACACTGAGGTCTTTACACAAGGCCCAGGCCAGCCTCGATGAAGCAAGTGGGACAGCTGGTTCCTTCACTCAAGCAGATTAGGTGGTATCTAAAAAGGAAAGTGCAGCTAATTACGTGAACTCTTTGAATGTCTGTTTCCTGTGAGGTAACCCTGGGGATTGACCAGCCTTTTAGAGCTCTCAAGGCTGAGTGTTTGAGAAAGAGCAGAGGCACAGAGCAGTGTCAGACAGTGCCAGCAAGCTTAATTCTGCTAGAGTTTCCTGAAAAGCAAACAGAGTAGATTGACAGCAACCAATGAGGCTGCTCCCCCAAAACAGAGCCAGTGCTGCACAGTCATGGTGACAACACAAAATGTGAGCATACTGTAATGCTCAAAATGCCCCAGGAGCCTCCACCTGAGCAGACACTACACAGGACCAGACAAGATCACAAACATGCACTGCAGGGGGCAAGAACTGATGCACCTGAAATCATTCATTGCAAAATTCTGGCATTTGAAAGCAACGCAAAAGCAGCACATGTTAGGGGAGATGCTGAACAGCCAGCAGGCTGTTGGTATGGCATCATCTCAGTGCTCATGGTGTTGAGAAGGGCTCTTGCAAAAGGACTCTGCACTTTTCCAGCAGCTGTTGTGCTGTCGATGCTGTACATTGCTCAGGAGCTCATCACATTGATGTTACCACCAAGCGTTTCAGGCAGCTGTGGAAGAGGCCACGACAACTGAGCCCAGTGCTCTGTCCCCCTGTCATGTCCCAGAGCACAGCAAATCGACTGAGTTTTTTAGGAGGAGAAGCCACAGTTCCAACAGGTATCTGTGACTGGCCTTAGAGAGCCGACAGGCACAGCTATGTGTTTGCTGGCAGACAAGCGATGTGTTGCAGAAGCCAGGTGTCATAAGTAGGGACCATGATTTGCAGGGGTAATTCCTAAGCTAAACCTACTCATAGCAAATAAAAAAGCAAAGTGGGAAACTCCAGTCACTGCCAGTGGCCCAGTGAGCCTTCTCTCACAGACCCAGCACCTCTGGGCAAGGAGAGAACAGACAGACAGAGGGAGGCTATACAGGTACAGAATGAACCCTCCGTGAGCCCGAAGCAAACCAGCACACTGAAACAATCACAGGGCTCCATGGCACTCCTAGCCCCGGCATGCTGCTCAGAGCTGCAGCCTTGAAACTTCACGCTCTTATAAATGAGATTTTTTCATGTTTACTACTTTTGCAACTAGCTTAAGAGACCCTCAAATTACCATCTACTTATTTTGTTATTTAAATGCCCTTTTGGAGTCACCTTCCCCTCTACAAAGCACAGCTAAAACACCGCTTCCTTTCAGTCTGCCACCACAGGAGCTGTTTGGAGGTCACCATCTCTGTCCTCTCCATTTATCCCATCCCTGAGTGCACAGCTCTGTGTCTACCAGATATATCACAACCGCAGAGCAGTGCTGGGGCCATCTCAGGGGCTGAGCACGGGGTTTTTTCCTCTGGTCACCCTCAGGCTTAAGGACACATTGAAGCCATTTTCCACTGGGAAAGGAGATGAGCCCCACCATCCCTACGCCTACCCGTGCCACCACTGTGGGCACACATCACATACCAGGGGATGCAAATCTGACCCCCAGCCTCCCCTGTCTCCTTCCTATGCTCAAAACCACTCTCTGGAATCCCTGAAAGTGATGTAAGTTACAGCAGGGTCTGGAAGCTTTACACTGCTTTTAACACACAGGGAATATATATCTCTAATTTCACTGCCACCTCTGGCGGTCAGGGCTAGCACAAAGCTAACCTGTGTGTCAGGAGGTCATCCAAGTGACACAATTACTCATCCAGACTCATCTGGAAAGAGATGCTCAGAGATCCTCATGGCACAAACAAAACACACCCTTCAGGTTGAGATTTTCACTGACAGCAAAGGAAGGGGCTTTTGGGCCTTCTCGTATAAAAAGTGGCAGAATTTCTACAGTAACAGATCAAAACTTATTGCTACAACAGACAGCACTACCCATTACACTGCTGCTGCAGAAGTTTCTTTCTTTTTGATAATATGCACCAAAAGGATGTGTTCATAAAGAAGCAACACCTACCAAGGGTGTGCTCCCTTCTGCCCTGCAGGCACATAAGGGCTGCTCCTCATTTACTCAAGAGTGCTTTTCCCAAGTGCCTTGGAAGTATTTTTAGAGCACTGATCCTGGCTCATTGAAGTCCTCTGAAATTTAGCTACTGACTCCAGTAGGAGCAAGATCAAAGAAGAAAGCTGCTCCTTCCCTGCACTCCTCCAGTATCAGAGGGATGGCCTGCCCATGGCCACTCAGAGAGCTTTTACTTAATCGAAAGCCATCAGAGTCATTGAGGAAGACATTTAGTGCCAGTAGCTCAAGGTGCAGCTGCAGTGTGAGCTGCAGGTTCAGCTCTGGGTGGTGGGAGCTTGAGGCAAGAGTGGGTGCCCACCCTTGGCATAATAAAGGGCACGGAGGACCTCTGTGGAAGCCAGGTGACCAGACACTCAGATGCAACAGGAGCCAAATCCTCAGCTGGAAGAGTCCAGACTTTCACTACATAGATCTCAACCCTTTGTTTGGGGTCCCTCTTTGGGAGGCCCCCAGCTCAAGCTGTTGTTTTGTTCTTGCACCACAATTAAGTTATTTTAAGGATCTGGATATTTGAGACTCTTCTATGAGAAACCTGGGGTCCAGCTGGTAAGGAAACCTCATCTGATTGTGTGAGTGTAGGGGGGCAAGTGGGATGGCTCACTGGAGCTGCCCACTGTGAAGGGGCTTCGGTCCCAGCTCAGGTGGTACAGGTCCTGGATAGTCAGACAGGAAAATTCTCCTAACAGGAGGGTAAGGTCACATCAAAATGGGAGTGCACTGAATGATTTGTAACAGAGGTAAAAAAAAAATGCAGTCGCTCTTTGCATTCATATAGTATATAATAATTAATACACAACCACTAGATACAATCACATATATAAATCATATAAAACACATTTTAATCCAATATTAATAAAAATAAAGACTATAAAGGAAAGACTATTCCCTATCCTACTAGAGCTTGAATCTCCTCCTGTAGTAGATCCTGAGCACCACACTTGCTCCTCGCCCTTCCCTATACACACGCACAGCAGCATCTGAAACGCAGCTGTCCTGAGTGCTGCAGGGTTTGATTCATCTGTAGCAAACCTGGCTGAATTTCAGAGTGCAGCACACACAGTTACAGTCTGGTTTGAGGCACGCAAGCAGACGACCATACTTGGAGAACTGCAGACAGGAAACTTGCCAGATTGTTTATACCTGAGTCATAACTAATGCTGACAATGAAAACTGAGTGAACTCAGAGACCACTACTATGCTCAGCACTTATGTGATGCTCTGCCCTAACGCCACTACCAGAAAAATTGGGATTAAGCACAATTACCTTTGCAAATATCACAGTTGTACTGTGTGAAACTATTGGTGATGCAAAGCACGTGATACTCACTGCCATTGCATTTGCTGGGTTAGGAGACAGCAGCACATTCTGCAACACACAAGCAGATTCACAGGCCCAAGTGCTCCTCCTTTCAACATATCAACCTCCTGATTTCCAACAGACATCTCCATGAGAGAGCAGCCACAGCGAAGACAATACTACCAAAAACTATTGATGGCAGCAAAAGGTAAAGGAAAGAATTGGAACAGGTGGAGATGGGAAGCTCCAGGAAACTTCATTGCAATTTTTGTCACTTCAAATCTCTTTTAATTCACCTGACTCTATTCCATCCCTTGATGTTCTTGCTTATCAGGGACACACGAAAATAGCATTTTAAATAGTTAGGACCAGCTAAGGCAGGCTTTGCTCCCACTTAAGTGCAGGGAGTGTTTAGGTGAGGGGGGGAGACTGCATTCTTGGTAACATGGGAATTTGGGCAAGATCACCAACTTGCAATGCAAGATATGTGCATGGATCCTAAACAACCACAAAAAAAGAAAGGCTCTTGGGCTTCATTTGGGGGAGTCTTTGTTACTGAAGTATCTCTGAGCACTGCCAGCCTGGATTCACCTTTATACTCAGGGGTGGGGAAGTCAGATCTGCCAGAGTGCATGTCATGCCTCTCCAGACAACAACTGAGTCCCAAATTACTGTAAATTGAAGATCTATATAGCACATTTCACCCACATGGTGAGGCTGAGCTGAGGATCTGGCAGCTTAACTCTTTCACATCAGTCTGCGTTTGCAGTGGAGCTTTTATTTCCCCTTGTAAATCACATTTCAGCTTTTCCAGTACAACTCCAGTGCACATCTACCCAAACAAAAATGCAGGCACCCGTCCTCTTCTCCCCACCGCCTCACCCGACAAACCAAATTTTCGTCCTTGGGATAAGCTTTCCAGAGCAGATCTGACTATCCAGATCTGCCACTTATCACAGCACTCAGGAGCAGTACCCATCAAGGATTCCCCCAAACCAACACAGACTCCTGGCACAGCCATCCCTCCCCAATAGCCCACTGTTCACCTCTAGGCCACCTTTGCTCAGGGGTGGCGGAGCTCCCAACCTTCCCTGCTCTCCCATCTGCTGTTCTGTCAGTATTCTTTCTCTTAGACTCCAGCATGCAGCCCAAGCAGGACTGCTATTCTGCAGCACTTTTCTCTGTATCCTTTCCAAAATTTGACCATGTAATGAAAATTCCAGGTAAAAGTGTTATTTCTCTGCCTTCTCACTAGAATTCCCATTTCAGCTACTTAACCCACCACCTTCTGATATTCAAAACCATGCTCAGACTCCTACCCTTGCCAGTCACCATCACCAAACTCTTCCCACCTCCTCCTCAGGAGTGGCTCCACAAGCTCCCTTTGGTCAGGGTGTTTAGTTCAAACCCCTCAGCCCCCCTTACCCCTCTGGGGTAGCCTGATTGTGTTTGTTCATGTAGTGGCACTCATTTCCTCCACTCCATGGCAATGCCAGCTTCATCCAGCTGCTTATCAGCTTCCCCCACAACAGTCACTACCTGTCCCTCCATGATGCCCCTCCAGCATGGCAGGACCTCCTGCCATCCAGCTACTGCCTTGCAAGCCTCATGGAGACCCATGTTTGCTATGAAACCAGTCAAATATTTTTGCAGTATGTTTCAGATCTTTGTTGATAGAAAATAAAAAGGATTCCTTCCTGGACCTCTCAGGAATCAGCAGCTGACACAAGTGGCTGAAAGCATGTGCTGCTCTGTGGCTGTCACTATCACACCCAGAGACCCCCTGCTTCCATCACTTCCACCACATCCTGGGATCACCTTTGGACTCCTTGAGGTTGATGTCAGCTAGCAGAGAGGTTTAAAAAGACATTAAAAAACTTAGCAATAAGTATGGGATGCAACTCAGAAAGATGCTTTAAAGAACTGCCTGACACAGCCATACTGTTTGCTGTATTACCACAGCAATAATATTATCACTGTCATTTGCAACAACACATCTTCAGTGTAAATAGGAAGGAAAGCCTTAGTTCTCTTCCTGGTTTGCTAGAAGGATTTAGGCAAATCTTTTGCACCTTAGTTTACATGCCTGGGGACAGGGTTTGCACAGCTGTGAGAAATGTATGGCAGAGATTAGCTGTGCTGCTTTGGACTGGGGACCTGACACTGTGTGACCAGAGCAGTGCAACGAGCGAGGACATCCTCCAGCCTGGACACAGTTATGGACCTACAGAAATTGCATAGAAGATCTTCGGTGCAGGGTGGCAGTTGTCTGGTCCAATTTTTCCCCATCTGAGTTTATGGCTCAGAGTTACATGGGGAGAGACAACTCTGAGTGTTACATCTGTGACCTGCCTTGAACATCTGTTGTAAAGCAGGGCAAAACACCTCTGCAAATAATGCAGTATTTCAACTAATGCTGGAAGTGGTCAGACAGCTACTACAGAAAAACTGCTTAGCTTATAGACGCTGGGGTGAAACACATACTAATCTCTCTCTCCAGGTTTACTTTTACTTGTTTATAAGGTGGGATAACAGCACTATCCAAGCCTTTATGACAGTGAGAGGCTGAGCTCACCAGCCTCAAGGATCTGGCGAGACACCAGGGTGATAACACGATAGAGGTACATATAGTCTCTGCAGCCATCCCCTCCCCTCAGGAAATAAAGGTGTTACCTTCCAAATGAGGTTTCAGCACAATATTAAGGAATGCAATGTGAATAGAGACAAACTGCGCAATACTGAAGTTAATCATAGGAAATAGGGGCTGGAAGGGAATCCCATGAGAGCGACACATTTATTTCATTATTATATCACAGACGACATTAAGTATCCACTGAGTCCCTCAAGGCAGAATTCTTGCATAAAAAGCATCCCCATTTATCAAGCACGATAGAACCTGCAACTGTTCTATAAATAAAGGGTATTTACAAAGAGAGTTGTTAAATATTTATTTTTCTCCAGAGACTGAGTTCTCTGTTCATTTGTCTCCGTTGCAGAATCGTTTGGTATTAGGGAGCAGAGGAACTCACCTAAAAAAAGACTAGGAATCCGTCCAGAGCCTGATCTGGACACAGCACCAGCCTCCTCCACAAGCTGGCAAGGGAAAAGCATCCAACCTGACACAGAGGGAACATGAAGCAAATAAAATGGGAATGATCTCATCTGCAAGGCAAAGGTAGAAGAAGGAACACCAGTGACAAAGCAGCAATTAATAAACACCATCATATCGCCTCATCCTTAGAGAGCTGCCTTGGCACCGTACATTGAAAGAAGTGACAACCTTCAATTGTGAAGAGTAACTGCAGATTTGCATTACATTTGCTTTGTGTCTTGGGAACAAGAATACATTTCTCACAACTAATAAATTAGTGATTTTTTTTTTTTTTTTTGAATTTTTTGAAGCTGACAGATCGGAGTGGGGGACATACAACACCGACCCAACCAAAAAACGTGACTCCAAAACACACTTCACTGCTAACCCTTTGTAGTAGTAATTGTAATAGTTCTTACTCCAGCCTGCCAAGAGCTGAGTTTTAATTAAATATTAAAAAGCTATTTGTTAAAATAACGTTGCCATAGCAACTAGAGAAAGCTAAAATACCCTGGCGCTTCTGACTCACAGCATATTAATCAACCAGCAGCTATTATATAATGAGCACCCCCCTGGAAGCGCCGGCAGGAGCCACGGCACCGAATGCCAGAATCCAGAGCCCCCGAGTCGGTCAGCGCTCCCTGCTACACTCTGCTCTCTGCGTGCTTGCTGACTGCTCCCAGCTCAGGCAGGGCTAGGTGGTTATCCGGGCTCATCCCACAAATCACATGCCCACATATTTTGGGGAAGCCATGCTGGAGCGCTCTGGGTCAGTACATTCCTGTAGGGGCACAGAGGTGGATGGCACTTTGGTGAGGGCATCATGGATGGTGGCTCCCCACATTCCCACAACAGCAAGGGGCTTAGGTGGCTCCTGCCCAGCAAGCCCCGACCACCTGCCTCTAGTGCTTGTCTTGCAAATGAAGCGCTTGTACCAGATCTATTTCTGTAAAAATTTTTAAATTTCATTATTGGCATAATTTCTTGCAGCAAGTGCCTTCCTACCATCAGGCCAACTATGTAAGACTCCAAAGGAGTGGAGATTAAACCTTGCAAGGGCAAACAAGCTCTGCTGCTCACCCAGAATAGCTTATTTTACAGATTTCAAAACCCAAAACAGAACAAAGAACCACAAACAACCACTCCCCCATCACATCTAAACCCTGCAGATAAAGAAAAAACCTTTCTACACTTTGTCCATACACCACAAGAATGACAACCTCAGCCATCCAGCAGCCAAAGCTGGCTAACCTGTGGCTCCTGCTGGCACTCACTGCCAGTCCTTGGGAAGCTTTGCCCTGGGGACACAGCTTGTGTTAAGAGGCAGTGGAATGTCTCCCATTGCCTTTTCATGTTGGACCATCACCACATGGTCTGCAGTGATGGGAAGAGTTGCAGGAGAGAGCTGAGTAGTTGAGGTCCAGAGAAATGTTGGCTTAGGGGAAGAATACTGGGAGGCAACACTCTATCTGAGCTGCGTTGCTCAGATGGAGTTGGGAACCCCCTTCCTCCCCCTAAATGACTCAATTTTTTGCTTTTAAGCCCCCTTCCTCTTTTTTTCCAATGGAAAATAAATACATAACCACGTAGTTATTAACCAAAAGGAATGTGATTAATATTACAGCATTTGTATGCCAGCTTCACTTTCCTGCTGCTTTGTTTGGGTGTCACAGGCTGTGACTATGACAACCGCAAGCAGTTATTGGACTGATGTCATTTGTGACATCATACTTAATGGAAAAGAAAAGGAAGAAGAGACACTATCAAAAACAAGAAGAACGGAACAAAATTTGCTTTCGCCTCTTTAGGCACCATCAGCTCCTGTCTACAGAGTAAGGTCCCAAAGGACCATCACACTGGGGCTGCAGGAGTCAGGCAGCAGCAACCCTGTTCTCACCAAAACCTGGGCAGCACTCAGCTCTTGGGAAAACCTGCCCTCTTTCCTCCCCTCAGCTGAGATATGAACTCCAAATTTGCAGTTACATGGAAGAAATCTCCTCCTCCCTTCTCAGCTGGGAACTGAAATGGAGGCTTTTGGCTAAGCTTCATCTCTCCTGACTAAGTTTCTCCTGCTCCCTAACCAACTTCTCCTCCACATCTCTATTCTTCAGTTGTAACAGTATTTCCCCTCCCTTTTCAAAAATAAAACAAAGTCTGTCCAACATTTCCAGACAGTCAGCTGATTGAGCACGGGGAGAATGTGCACGGATTTTGTGGGGAGTGCACTGTTTGGAGTGGTGGCTTTTCTGGTGTCAAGTACAAGTGATGGTTTCAGCCTTCGAGGGCTCCTGCAGCTGCTGCCCAACCCCTCGCCCCATGTAAGAGCAAGGAGGCAGTGCCACTGCTGCATTCTGCAAAGCTGTTTCTGTGTGCAGTGCTGGCACTCCTAGGATACACTGCTGTCATCTTCTTCGCAGAAAATGTTTGTGAATTCACTGCTCAAGCTCCAAGTAATAAAAATAACCCCAAACCCATCTAAATCTTATCTGATAAAGATCAATTCACTGCAACAAGTGCCTGCTTTACAGTTATAAATCCAGAAGCCTTGACATAAGTGAGTTAATTTTTCCAAGTTACTTTCCCCCAAATTTTTCCAATACATAAAAGTGCTTCTCTATCCTCCCTGCTCTGCCGCCAGACCTGCTGTGCCTCTGCAGTTCAGTGCTGCAGCCTACCCTGAGTATTCCTTGATCTGCAGCTACCTCACCAACTTGTCCTGGCACAGAGACCCGGGGTCAGAGAGCCACCACACTACCATGCTAGAGCTGGGGATGCTTCTCCCTGAGCACATATAACCTGAAGGGAACCTTTGCTTGCATCCTCCCAGGGCTTGGCCCTCCACCAACAGACGGCTCTGCCTTGGACTGCTCTGAGAACAAAACTTCATCAGGGGAATCCTGCACACAAAAAAAGAGGGCATTGCTCTTAAATAACAGAACAGAGATGCTGCCTTACAAGGGAAGGTGAACTAAAGCCTAACAGATGAAGCAACCACCACTCACAGTTTGCTCATCAGTGCCCCAAGCCCACCAGAAGTGGCAGGAGATTGCCAAACCAACACCATTTCTGACTTCTCATAATACAGCATGTCACCTCTTTGTTTAGGTCCCCTCTGAATGGGTGTCAGTCAAGGCCACCCTAAGCCCCTGCTGCATCCCACACTGCCATCCGTTGCAGGGGACGGCACCTCTGGGAGCAGCTGCTGGCAAGCTCCACCTCTGAGTGCCAGCAGGCAAACAGAAAAAAGGAGATGGCAAAGAAGCCTCCTTTCCTTTCTCTCCACCAAATCTCTCACTGAACACCTGACCCTGAAACATTCTGCAGGGCAATACTGCAAGAAGACGCAGAGAGCAGACGTACAGGAACTGAGTTCTTCCAGCTCTGGTTTCTCCTTGAGCTTCTGAGCAGGACATAGATTCTCAGTCAGCACCGCTCTGCTGCAGCCATCTCATGCTCCCCAGTTCCTCACTCAGGCTTCTGTCATGCAGCCAGAGTGGGAGGAGACAGGTAAACAGAACTTAAAAGTCTCCTTTCATTCCTGAGCTGCAACTACATCTTGCTGCAATAATTTCAGAGCCATCTGAGACCATACACCAGTTACCTGGGCAGCATCCAAGCAGGCTGCTCTTGTTTTCTCTCTCATCCTCTTAACACAGCTATCATATATCAGAGGCACGAGGACTACATGCCTTCCTCAGCACTGCTGCTTTGCTTTCACTTAACAGCACAGACAACATTTACCTTGGACTGGCAGCCCTCCTCTGAAGGGCAGGAGAAGATCCCTACATTTATTCCCTTTGTGGAAGCAACCACCACAGGGGTGCATTAGGATATAGATTCATTAGGAGCATAGAAATGCTTCCCAAATTTCAACACTGCCTACCTAATAGAAAAACAAGAAAATTTTATTTTTGAGATGAGCAAAAAGCACTTCTCGTGTGTGGATATACTTTGAGAGACACAATATGTACACATGGCATCTTTCTGCTGAATTTTCTTCACTTAAATCAGCACTGTCTACTCTTCCCATCTCTCTGAAGCCAACACATCTGTAAAAAACAGGCCAGAGCCCACCCATCCTGTACAATGCTTTGTAAGTGACTGACAAAAAATAAACCCCACAGCTCAATTATCAGGTCTTCTGTGGCAGTCACTAAGGAGTAAAGAGAAAACATATGCGATTCAAAGAAAGAATATAAACCATGGACCACCTTTCTGAGGGATGATCAATACAAAACATGGTCATCACTTTGCATCCCTTTTCTCCCAGTAACTGCACTGATTGCTGGGATCCTTCACAAAAGGCTGAAAGTAGGATTTTTTTTTTTTTTTTGCTTATCAATTTCTGAATGCTTGCTAGGTGTTTATCAAGAAATTTTTACCATGTCTTTACCAAACGTGGATGGACTCAGTTTCTCTCCTGTTAACAAAACACAACCCTTTCTTTTTTCAGGCTGATTTCAATTTGGGGTTTTATTCTGCTCTAACCCAAATAGACTTTGTTGTTGTAACAGAAGACAGGCTGTAAGCCACTGATATAAAAATGGAAACAAAACTCCACTGATTTCCAAGTAACCATAAATTTTCATCACCACAGAACAGGGTAAAAATGGGATGAGAGTTGATCTGATTTAAAAAACCTCAAAAAAATCCCCTTATTCAACCCCTCTACTAAGAAAATTTACTTACAAAAAAGTAATTTACTTACAGAAAGCAATAAAGCCCAGAACAATAGCATCCAAACCATCAGTCCAAATGTCTGCCCTATTATTCAGCCTCTCACCAGACCAGAGAAGCTGCCCCAGGAGCCCACACTGCACCAGGCACACAATCAGGAACTCCAGCTGGGGCTTCCTGAGCTGGGTCTAATGCAGCCCTGACTGGTCCACCTGGAGAGCTGCAAACAAGGCACAGCTGATGGGAAACCACAGCTCAGACCCTTTAGCAATGCTCAGAAAAAGGTCATAGTGCAGATGCTCCTTACATATACACTTTTTTGGGGATGCGGGTGGTGGTTTATATATATGTAAAAGCTCCTGGCCAAGCTGCTTTGGAGCAAGTGTGCAGGTGTCTCCTGTGATGTAAAACTTCCTTTGAAGCTATTTTATCACATCAGGAAAGAACCAAATATTGGGTAGTTTTCCATTTTGATGACAAAGCTGGGGTGTGGTGCACACACACAAAAATAACCTCACAGCCAATCTGGGCTCTTCCTGACTCTCAAAACACACAAGCACCTAGCCTCAAATCTTCACCAAGATTGTGTCTCTCAATGGCTTGGAAACAACAAACAAGGTTCAGATGGTGCTAATGGTCCATTCTGCTGACCATATTCTCATTTAAATGCATTCATGTGGTTCATATCTGCAGTAAGATAATTATTCAGCCTATGTGGTAATACAATGCTGACTTTATTTTGTGGGTTGCAAAGAGGTGCCAAAGGCACTCAACTGGTTCCAGAAGACTGGATTTGCTTGCTGTAAACATTTCTTGAAGTGTCTTTAAAAGTAAAAAAAAATTTAAATATTCTCCTTCTGTTTGGGCAAGCTTGGATTTCCCATGCAAAGGAAAACAGGAAAAAAAGGCTACTCACTCACAGCACTGGATTTCTTACATCCTGGGAGTCTCAGCTCTTAATACTTCTCTGAAGGTGAGCAGTACTTTTGACACCTACAAAAGAGGGAAAATAAATCAAGGAGAAAAGTAAAAGAGGAGAAAGGATCAGCCATCCCTTCCACTGTGTGACTGATGATTTAGCTTTTTCACTAGTAGCCGGGAATGCCGACTGACAGGAATTCCAGCAATTCCCTTTCCCACTAACCACCACTGACAAGCAGAATTTCAAAGATTGGTCCTCCAGCCCTTTTACAGTAACATGATGAACCTTGGGGCCCTCTTGGGGAAAAAAAACATCCACATTTCTTAAACCAAGCAACAGTGGAGAGTACTCACACGCTGATGTCCTGTGGTTTGCATCGGAAATACCCACAAAACATCTGCTGCAGCTGACATGTACCAGAACAAACTCTTTACCTATTGGGAAATGCCATCAAAACTGTCCTTCTCCTCCTTAAAGGGACTCACCTGCTCTGTCCCAAAGCTAAAGTTGGCTTTCCTCATTTTTGCTTTTTTTTTCCCCTCCTGAAACAACAGGAGAGGAAAGTTTAGCTTCAGCAGCTGCAAGAGCAGAACTGACAGAAAAAAATTCCCCTTTGGCAGTGGCTGTATACACACCTGAAAAACACTGTGCCTGAAGGTCTGCAAGAACAGGTAAAGAGATAACAGAATAGTCATGGGACTGCTCTGAGTAAAAGAAACATAAGCAGCAAACCACTTTGCTAGCCCCCCAAGAAAAGAGGCAGAAGCTGACTGATTGCTTCAGCAGCACCATGAGCACAACCTGCATTTTCAGTTCAAGCTTTTTAAACTCAGTATTTGAGTTTCAAGCTCCAGGCTCTGTTATCTGGCCAGAGGAAGGTCAGCTGGCAAACCTGAAAAAAAATCACTTGGAGTCTTTTGCTCCTTCCCAGCAGGTTAGGTTGGTATTTTTTGGCTCTTTTCAAAAGAAGATATGACTTGATTTCCTGATAGATTATATTGGCTGCTGGAGGAGCTGGGAACCCAGAAGCTATTACACAACCATAACCATTTTTTAAGAGCTGAGACTAGAAAAAGCTGCATGTTTATTCATAGATAAAAGGGAAGCTGCTTCCCGCTTTCCTCTGTCTCAGAGCAAGGCAAAAAATTGCTACTTTCACTGAATTGTAAAAGAGAAATAAACACAAGGGACAGCTGCAGATTTTGTGCTCTTTACACCTCCACCACTTTTGGACTCAGCAGGCAACTTTCTGCTGCTCTTTCTCCTTCTTTTGGGTCATATTCTCCATTCTCACATGGTAGGTTGTCAGCATGAAGCTGTTTCTGTATTTAATGGGCTTAGTCTGGTTATCTTTATAGAAAAACCACTATCTGAAACTCTGCTTTTTCAGTGCTATGTCCAACACACAGAAGTGATCCTACAACCTGCCAACAGAATTAAAACCACCTTTATGAGTAAAACACTTTCAAAGAACGACAAAATCACCTACAGTGAAACACAGGTCCCTATCCTTCCCCTGATCTCAAACCTCTGCTTAGAAAGTTAATTAAAATAAATATGTATGTATGGAGCTGTTGCTTCTTAGGACTGTATAATGAGCCTCACAAATTTTGGTGCTTTTCCTAAAGACCCAGCTGGTACAGCTTCTGCAAGGATCTCCACTTTTGGAAACATAAAGCAGAAAGAAATCTCCAGGGTTACTAAATCCAATCCCTTGCTGTTGTACTCGTACTGCACGATCCTCTTCAGAAAGTATGCAAAAAGTTTCTGCCCCTCGTGGCTATGAGAACATGATTTGGATCTAATATAACAGCTCAGAAACAAGCTCGTAATATATGTATATAAATATATACATAAATATTTCAGATCTTTCAAGCTATTTCACGGTTCTGGGAGATCTGCTACTGCTTTTGAATGCCTGGAGTTAGGCAATAGTGCCATGATGGAGTCACAAACATGTTTCATATCGAAACATTGAATTTTTTTCAACAGTTAGGAAGTCACTGACAAAAACCTTGCCTGAGTTTGTTTGTCTTGAGCATCCCTGTGTGGGCAGCTCCTGAGCAGCCTCCCACTGGGGGCATGCTTATTCCAAGCCAGCACAAGGCAGGAGAAGCAGCTCTCCTTTACATGAGAGCATCACAATGCTGGAATCAGGCAAATTCAGACCTCCATACTGCACAGGAGGGCATTCATGCAGGCATCATGATCTCATCTGCACGAGCTGTGCCACACAAACACCTCACAGTAATGGACAAGACCTGGGGAGATCTGTATCTGCTGGCTTCCATGTGGTGTCATGGTGAGTACACATACAGAACAGGTAATGGTGGTTTGTGAGTTACCACCCACCTCCTGGTTCACAGGAATTGCCTGTTTGTGTGTTTATGTGGTCCACAGTACGCAGTGAATGATTCCAGCTACCCCAGCCATACCTCATTCCCTGCACACCGAGCAGGAGGCTCAGCCACCAGCTGCTTCATTATTCTAGATGCTTTCCAAAAAAAGTAACATCTCATAGCAAAACAAAACAAAATAAACAAAAAGGCTTTTAAAATACTTGATAAACACCAGCACTCCACATGGTTTCTGCAACCCAGACACTACAGCACCAACCACCTGAAAATGGGATTAGTTTGCTTTGTTCGCCATGAACTTTCTCACAAAAAATGAGATTGTTGAGATATCTTTAGTGAGCTAAAATGTAAATCTCGAGCTGCTGTTACAGCAAGGAAGAGAAATAATAGTACTTTTTAGATGCTTGACAGAAAAGTTCCTTAGAGACTCTCTCAACCTACAGAAATGATCAATTTTGCAAAAGAACATTTTACAGAGAGAAACAGAGTTGGGAGCCCTGAAAGCACTTGCTTTCCCCAGTTGTGCTCGAGATGAAGGAAAATAAAACCCACACTCCTCCTGACCTCTTTTCCTGAAAGATGCCAGCTAGGTGGTTTAAACCCTGGGGTCAACTGAAAGTACAGCCATAGAGCAGGTCATGCCAACCCTCCACAGCCCCACCAGGCTTTGGTGCTTCCCCCCAGCACTGCTGGTGTGTTGGTGACCCATCACCATGGCCTGACTGCCCCAAAGCCCAAAATCTGTAGTACAGGCAATAGGTCAGGACAAATTTCCTTCATCAACCTAATGGGCCCAGGGTTGTTGCTTTTCTCTGCTGCTGGCTCAGCAAGGCAGGAATAGCCGAGGCCGGGATGCACAGTGAGGCACTGACAGCCCCCCATCATGTCCCTGCTCTTCACCCCTCAGTGTTTGTATCGCACCAGGCATTTATTAACTTTTCAGTGCAGCTTATACCTCTAGTTCCCTAAAAACTACCATGATCAAAATTACTACCTTAGTGATCTGAATTACTTCTAACAGCAGACTATAAATGCTTTCTATGGAATTAAATATGCACAGTTGTGTTGGAAATGGGGGGTTTGCAGCCTCTCGATTGCAGACTGTTATTACAGCATGATTAGCAGATACAAATGTTCCTGAAAGTCATCTGTCTCCACATGCTGAAAATCCCAGTTATCTCAACGGATCCCAAGAGCCCCAACAGCTCCCGGCTGCTGGTCCAGTCCTCATTAAACATTCATCAAACCTGGCAGACTGCAGAGCAATGGAGCATCATGCTCATGAGCATCCTTACCTTCAACACCTTTTCACAAAGCTAATAAAATTAACCTATCCCTGCCCCCATCCCTATGACAGACACTTAAAATACAATTGAAAGTTTCCATCAAACACTTAAGTATGCACTGAAAGAGCCACTAAAAACCCTTCAGTGCTCCAAGGTCTCTGCATAAGTGCACACGCACTGTGCAGACAGTGATGCTCAGACAGGCCATGGGATATCCCTCCCACCTCTCCATCCCCAGCGGTCTTATCCCTGTGCCACTCAGCATTCATCTGCCTTTCTCCAGCCTTTTGAATGAAACTGAAACGGAGATGGGTATTTCCACACCACAGCAGCTGCTGCTGGCAGCCCCTGAGCTCCCCAGGAAAACCACTGGCGCTGACCTGGAAAACACAGAGTAGGAGGCTCCTGCCAAGGGTTGTCTTCTCCACCTCAGCAGGGTGACAATTACTCTCAAAAGGCCTTTATCCACACTGTACCATTTTTAGGTATCTGTGAGCAGAAGCTGTCCCATAGAGTCATTCCAAGGCTATACCATGCTGCAGCTCCCCAGCCTTTCCTTCTTCCAGATAAACTTCTATTATCTACAGGAACTGAACAAACCCCTCTTTGCATTGCCTTCTTAATATTGCCATCTGCTTTTGGAAATATTCAGAAGCATAAAAATAAGCAAAGAGCAAGTAATAGCAAAATAAGAGTACATAAGAGCAAAAAGCAAAAAAAAAAAAGGAAAAAACTTCATGGGTTTAGTCCCATTTTCAGTGTTAAGCACTGTCATAGAAACTACTTTCCCTCTCTTAGAGCTTTAGAAGATTTCAGAAAGCATGTTGGAAGCCTAGGCAGCTATCGAGACCACCTTTGCCTGACTGGCACCTCCAGGGGATTGCTCCAACCTCTCAGCCACAGGCTGCTCAGGGCCAGGATGTGCCCATCCACAGTTTTACTTGAAGCTGGGAAGAAGAAGTGGTTTGGCTGCCAACAGCAGCTGCAGTTGGCTTCAGCTGCAAAGTGAAACGGGGGCTGGTGAGGGTCCTGGCCTGACTTCCCTGGCACTGGACGGACAGATGGACAATGACTCTGCCACTTCTCATCTCAGTGCTCTCTTAAAACATATGCAAACAAGCAATAACATTAACTCCACGGCCCAGCACGGGTGGATGATCCCCCACGTCTTCACTGAGGTCCCACAGCCCTTCTGTATCTCACTTTCCACTGTTAAATCTAGTTTGTGGGGAACCAGAGCACTGAACCAGAATGAAAGAGAATGGGAAAGCATTGCTCCAAGCGGATTATATTTACTTTTCAACACATCCCCCAGTTACAGATGTCAGCAGAGAAAGGTATATTCCTTTTTTTCCTATCTTCTTAACTGTTCCTAGCTTCTTTCAACAAATCAAAGTGTTTTCTTGAAGGGTGAGAAATCTCAGTCTCATATACTATTTTAAATTGGCAGCAAGGGGTTTAGAAAAAGAGTATCTGACCACATAAAAAAATTCCATCAGAGAGAGACAGTGATGTCCTGTAGGATTCTGGCAAACAGGAAGTTCATTATTAATTTATTTGGCCTTTAGTAAGGTTAAACTATTTCACATTTCTCTTAAACCTTGCATTTCAGACTCACCCTCTGGTTATTTACCTACTTGCTCATAGTAATAAATGTGTTGGAAAACACTTGTCAGAGCCTCCTGTGCCAGAACAATGATTTCTAACTGTTTTCCAACACAGCAATTGCTGCACTGTTGTTGGACACTTTTGCTGCCCAACATATGTACAGCAATAACTTTTATTTTACTTTAAACAACCAAACTATAGACTGTTAACCTGCTAATTAATTTTCAACACCACGGGATATCCTCTTACAGAATCATAGAACCATTTGGAAAAAACTTTTACGATTGAGTCCAACCCTTAACTCAGCACTGCTAAGTCCACCACAAACCATGTCCCTAAGTGCCACATCTACATATCTTTTAAATATCTCCAGGGATGGTTGCTCCAGCGCTTCCCTGGGCAGCCTGTTCCGGTGCCTGACTATCCCTTCTGTGAAAAATCATTTCCTAATATCCAATCTAAATGTCCCCTTGGTGCAACTTGAGGCCATTTCCTCTTGTCCTGTCACTTGTTACCTGGGAGAAGAGACCGATCACCTGGCTACAATTTCCTTTCAGTTAGTTGTAGAGTGATAAGGTCTCTCCTGAGCCTCCTTTTCTCCAGACTAAATAACCCCAGTTCCCTCAGCTGTTCCTCTTAAGATTTGTGCTCTAGACCCTTCACCAGGCCCATTGCCCTTCTCTGGACACACTCCAGCACCTCAATGTCTTTCTTGTCGCAAGGGACCCAAAACTGGACAGAGGATTCGAGGTGCAGCCTCATCAGAGGGACAATCATTGCCCTGGTCCTGTTGGTCACACTATTTCTGATACAGTCCAAGATGTCATTGGCCCTCTTGGCCACTTGGGCACACACACTGGCTCATGTTCCTTGGCTGTTGACCATCACACCCTGATCCTTTTCCTCTGGGCAGCTTTCCAGCCAGTCCTCCCCAAGCCTGTAGTGTTGCAGTCCCTGTGTTCAGATTCATCCAGGTGTCAGACAAGTTTGCTGGAGAGACATGGTGCAAGTTGTACACTGAGGACACAGCCAGAAAATCACACACTCCTTCCTCTACCCACCAAATACCTGGGCCCATAATAACAGCAGTGCTATAGTGGAAAGACCAAAAGAGAGAACTGAAGTGAATGCAATACAAAAATAAGCTACCCCACATCAGTCCCCATGGTCTAAATGCATGTGCCAATTTGGAAAGGACAGGGCTCATCCTTTGAGATTGCCTCTAAGAGCAGGCAGGTACGAAAAGTGTTGTGAGCAGCAGCCCATCAGCACAATCTCACATATGGATGATGCTGGACTGCAGCCAGAAACATCACCAGCTATTTTCACTGCTTAGATCCACTGTCAGAGTGACACAATTCAAGGCCTGCCAGTACGACTGTTAGGTTTGGCCTGGTCTCTCCAGTTTCAGCCTGATTTCCTCACCACATGACACAGCCCACAGCAGTCACTCCTTTCTCCTGCTCTTAATTCATTCCCTCTTTTGTTTCTCTCCACCCTCAAGCTGAAGAGAAAAACAAAACAAACAACTCAAAGGGAAAAAAGGAGAACTGATCAAGACCAGACAATGACTACATTTTGCTGCCATAAAAATAAATACAAGGGGAAGGGGTTTCCCTTTTCGGGTTGTTTAGACCATTCCTACTTTTGGCTGTAAGCACCAACATGTTTGCAAATCCCTGCCAAACACATAGGCCATCAATATAAAAGGGGTAAAATAAAGAAATGAGCACAGGGTGTAAACAAGAAATCACTTTGCTCCTCTTAAATAATTGTATTTATGCTTCATTCGCTCATGAAAACCAGCAATGTTACATGTTATTGAGTCTCTTACTTTTAGTAAGAGCATTCCTGTGACTTATCTGAAAAGTTCAGTGAGATGCACTTGGGTCAGCAGCCCCACATATTTGGGCCTGGTGACCTATTTTCAGCTACACATAAAAACAGAACCACAAACAGGCCATAGGAAAGGCTGCCTGGAGCCCCCTGTATGTTGCTATATGTTTGACTGGAGCATCTCCCATGGCACATTCCTGCCTGCTGCGTTTCTCCACCCTGCACAGCTCCAGCGCTGTCTCTTCAGTCCCCCCATGCTCCGGCAAATGGAGACAAAAGGGAAAAGTCTGCACACACCAAGCACTTAAAAAAAATGGTTCGGTCCCAAGGACTGGGAGACCTTGTGGAAATCCCCACAAAGCAGTTGTTTCTGTGGTCTTTCCTCCCTATCCTGGGGACAGGCAGCACAGCCTGGGCACTGCCTCTGCTTATTCAATTCAGAATCAGTAACTCTGGGCCCATCCTTCCCCTCCAGCTAGACTTTAAGGCCAAGAATACAAAGGGATGGAATGAAACTCTCCTACAGCCTGCCAGTCTTTCGGGCCCACAAATCCCTCCTATTGATTTATCACCTTCACTTCACCAATGCCTACATTGAACACTGATTTGTTATGTGTGCTGGTCTACAGCCCTAAACAGCCTGGGATGTTTTTGGAAGCCAAAGCTACAGAGGTTCAGATACTGAATGTGTGATTCCTGCAGATCTAAGTCCTGTATTGGAATCAACTTAAAATTTGGATCCTCCTTAGTTTGAGAGGTGGGCCAATTGGAATCTCATGAGGTTTAACAAGTCCAAGTGCAAGGTGCTGCACCTGGGTTGGGGAAACCCCCAGTCCAGGTTGGGGCAGGAACTGATCAAGAGCAGTCCTGCTGAGAGGGACTTGGGGGTGCTGGTGGATGAAAGACTGGACATGAGCTGGCAACGTGAGCTTGCAGCCCAGAAAGCCAAACGTGCATCACCAGCAGGTTGAGGGCGGTGATTCTGCCCCTCTGCTGCGCTCATGAAATCCCACCTGGAGTGCTGCATCCAGCTCTGGGGTCCCCAAGCACAGGAATGACATTGACCTGTTGGAGTGAGTCCAGAGGAGGCCACAAAGATGATCAGAGGGATGGAGCACCTCTCCTATAAGGAAAGGATGAGTGAATTGGGATTGTTCAGCCTGCAAAAAAGAAAGCTTCAGGGTGACCTAATTGCAGCCTTCCAGTATGTGAAGGGAACTTACAGGAAAGATGAAGAGAGACTATTTAGAAGGACATGTAGTGACAGGACAAGGGGGAATGGCTTCAAACTGAAAGAGATTGGGTTTAGATTAGATATACTGAAGAAATTTTTACTGTGGGGGTGGCAAGGCACTGAAACAGGTTGCCTAGAGAACTTGGGGATACCCCATCCTTGGAAGTATTCAAGGTCAGGTTGGATGGGTCTCTGAGCCACCAGGTCTAGTGGGAGGTGTCCCTGCCCATGGCAGAGTGGTTGGAACTAGATGATCTTTAAGGTCTCTTCCAACTCAAACTGTTCTATGATTCTACTGGAAAACATCTGGAGCAGCAGATATTTTTTACAGCTTTCTACCTGATTCAGGATCTAGGACATAATTACATTTCTGAGAGAGAATCCTACTACTACTTCGATACACCTTTGCCACTCACTCCAGTAGGAGCAGGTTTGAACATGCAATTCACATCCTACTGTGATGAGCTGTTCAGAAGAAATGTACTTTCACCTTTTAAAAATCGGACAAAATCAGATTTCATACAAAATTTATCTTATCTTTCCACATAACCAGCAATATGACATTAAATTTCTTCTGTCTCATGGTATATTTAATGAGGGGAAAAAAACGTATAAGTGCACACCCCTTTCTCCAGTGCTCCTTGTTATTCTCGCAGAACAATTCTTCAAAGCTGCTGAGATCACTGTATGTTACGTCCTTTTTGAAGGATCAGATACATTGCATCAAAAAGCAGGAAGAGTTCTAGGGCATGAAACCAATTTTTGTGCACTTTTATCTGGGTCAGCTTCTCTATTGATTCTACAAATACTGTATCATTTTTTTAAAGTTAAGGTTTTTTTAGTTTAAAAAGAAGAAAAAGAGAACATCAGAACTTAAGTCAAACATCCATCTGAGCCAAGGATTAGTTTTGTTGGGTGACTCCAAATCAAAAAGGTGGATTTTTTTTTTTTTAATAATAAAGTTCAACTAACAGTGAAAGAGCATTGAATTGATTTCTAAATTCAGTAAATGTCCTCTTCCCATATTGCTTCTGTTTTTGTTAATACCATTTAACTTCTTTGCTCCTAGGTGTACAAAACTTAACGAGACAAACACTCAGACTCACATTTTACCAACAATTCATCCCTTCCTTTCTCTGCCCCTCTGCCAAGTTTTCCTCCATGGTTATGAACTATTCGGCACAGCCGCCAGCTTTGCCTTATGTCATTTCATCAACCTGATGTGTGTCTTGAGGTGCTCTGAAATAGAAATAATAAGTAAGAACTGGCCTTGGGTGACAAAAAGAGTGGATCCTGTTTTAGGAGGAGATGACTTGCTGAAGACATCTTGAAGGTCTTGTATCAACTTCATCTGTACACGCGTGGGAAATGGAGAAAGGACACTTCTAGGAGGATGCCTACAAACAGGTGACAGATTATAGCAGGAGAGATTCACAAAATTTGCTTGCAACTTCAGATGACAGCAGAAAAAAATAAATAAAGTAGTTGGAAATTCTAATTAAATTTTGGTGAAAATAAAGAGCTGATGAATGGCTCCCAAGTGCTTTTCCAGAAAGGAATGCTTTTACTTTTGAGAGATGCTTTTTGCATATTTTGGTGGTAGTGTGATGCTGGGAACAACAATGTCCAAGAGCCTGGTTATCAAGTGTGATTCTGCTGGAAACCTGGTGCCTGCTTTGACGAGACCTCGTTTCACAGTGAGCAGAGCACATGCACTTCCAAATCAGAGCTCAAGAAGGGTCTGAATAAGCCCAGCATTTCTTTCCTGGCTCTGGGATGCCTGTCTGGCATGCTCAAGATCCAGAGGATTGTCTGGACAGATCCATCAACCTTTTTACATTGCCTTTTCCCAGCGTGGAGAGCTGGGATGGAAAGATGAGTAATGGTTTCCATTACACCCTCTGTGTGACACAAACAAAACCCCCAGCCTAACAGATATCTGATAGGCAAATGACTAAACCCCAACATTTACTTGCCACAAGAAAATGCCACAAGTAGTAAGCACTGGTCTTCACTAGGGACAGCGTGCCAGTCCTGCACCAGGCTGCTGCACACTGCCTCCAGCACTGCACATCTATAACCAAAGAGCTGCAGACAAGTGAATAGCCCTCTCTGCAGCAGGGCTGGAGTCCCCCTACCAAAGGATGGCCCTCCTTCCAAACCCCACCCTGCTGTACTCCATCCGCGGCCGAAGTGCAGTTATTAATATACTTTTAATTGCAGGGATTACTGCTATGTTACACTCTGACTTCTCTTTTCCCCCATGCATTAACTGGTTGCTTGGAGCTTTGCAATCTTTCAAAGAAAATGCCTTGACAAATAAAGACTGGGAAGGCTCACATTAAACTGGGAAACAAGCACGCCTTGCTGGCTACCCCGAGAAACTAGGACAGGCTTCTCTCGACCAAATCTCCAGGTATCTCTGAGGCTGTAACAGTCGGCACAATTCTTAAAATACACACAGGCTGATTGAAGGCTGGCTTACAGCACTTGCTAGACTTACAGCACTAGCACTGATTCTCAAATCAAACAGAAAAGATGATTTTTGAAAGAAACCTTCTCCAAATGCAGGGCTGCTCTCTGGACCCTCTCCCTGGCTTGCTCTCTGACCTCACAACACACCAAGAGCTCCCCTTGGGAAAGCCAGAGGTACCAAACTGGGCACCAGCAGAGGTACCAACACCTTGAATGTTGATCCAAATTCAAACCAGCAGCTGTTTCAGTGTTGAAGTGGGGAACTTTCTGGGGCTCCTGCCCACCAGCCACCATGCTGCTTCCTCCCTTGCTGGGAGATGCAGCACAGATGTCTGAGGGGAAAGTGGAGGGCTGAGCCAGGACAGCTGGCCAATGGAGGAGGCAACTGAAGAGCAGATTTCAACATAAATATCCCACTCCAACAGGACACTTTCCCTGGGGGAATGTTTTCCTTCCCTTCATCCACTAGCCTCACACTGAAAATTAACCTTTCCCTCCTCTCCCTCACATCAGGGGGAACAAGGGCTGCTTCCCTTCAGCTGACTTTCCCGCCTTCCTCTCAAGTATCAGAGCACCCCCATGACATAATGAATTTAATATGGGAAATGTATTCACCCTCTTATTATGGATGAGGCAAAGCAAGACTAATAGTTTGGATTTATTTATGTTATGTCAGTTTAAATTAAGGCTGTGGCTTTGCAAGACTGTAAATCTGGCTTTGTCACGCCCACTACTTGACCAGGACCATCACTTCCCAAAATGCAAAGTGCTGCCTGGCTATGACCCCCAGCAGACCCCAGCTGCTGGCAGATGGTGCCCCTGGCATTCTTGTACCAGGCTGAGGGCTGTGGCACTGGGAGGGCTCCAGCTGCAGCTTTCATCGACACCATCACCCCGGACTGCCACTCACCCCACATCCCTGAGCCTGCATTCCAGCCTGCTGACCAACAACTCCCAAGTTAAATATTTAGGCCACTTTGCCACAAATGTAAATGCTTTTTTGCCTTGTGCTCTTTCAGGTGGACTTCAGCAAACACGTTTTTGGCCATCCCTCCCACAGCAGGTCGTAATATGGGGGACAGTTTATCATCTTCAACAAAGCTATCAGGCAAACGGGTTAATGTATGAATGTTAGTGTACAAATGTGCTGAAACTGAAAGTACGAATGTGTCTCTCAAACTAGATTCAGAAAAGACTACAGGTAAATATAGTCAGAAGTCACTGAAGAAAGTGAGTGGTAATGCCCAAATTTATACAGAATCACAGAATAGTTTGGGCTGGAAGAAAGCTTTAATTATTTATTAATTATTATTAAAACAAACCTCAATTCCAATCCTCGACATATACATGACCTCTCAGTGAAGGAAACAGCAGCTCTGAACTATTTCCTCTAATGGAAGTTAAGTAAACAACTTTAGACAAAGCTCAGCAACCCTCCAAATGCAGGCAGGGTAGTTACAGCTCTTTTTAGCCTGTCCTTCATGTATCTTCAAAGCAGTCTGTGAAATCAGTCATAACTTTGCCACTGGATCTCTTTTCTTTGCAACTCCGAGACAAGTTCCAAATAACGGGAAAGCAGCGCAGCAACATGAACCTCCACTGTCCAAAGGCAGACTGCAGAGTTTGGATTTAATTTGAATTTATATGACTGTGTTTTCCAAATGAAATGTGTGGTCTAAGCAAAAACAGATCCAGAGTCTTCACTACCTTCATCCAAACTCAGCCATACGCTCTCACATGTTCCACTGAAACAATCAGGACCCCCTTGCGCCCCAAAATCCCCTAGAGCACTCTATCCTACAAGGAGCTCTGTAATGCTCTGTTCAAAGATGAACAGCGCTCAGAAATTTTCTCTTGATGGAAGCTGTATTTAAAATGTGTTTCTACTGTCCTCAGTGGGGTTTCACATTTTGGATGTGGGACAAAGCAGATATCGTGTGCAAGGAACTAGAAATCCTGTCTGCACAGAACTACCTTAAAGCTAGAGCTTTAGGACTGGATATAGACCAAATCTGACCCCTTGAATCAAGTTGCTCAGATCTCCTCTGCTGCTAAAATACAGGTAGAATTTTGTCCTGAAAGCTTCATGTTGCTCCTCAGCAGTTTGCAGCAGAGTCTAACTAGAAACCTGTCAGGTTTCTAGTCCGCACCTCAAATAGTCTTGTCAAGTCATACAATCAGCAAGAAGCAGCCAAGGCAGGGTTTTGTTGTCAGGGAATGTAAACAAATAGCAGGCAGTGCTGTTCATCTATCTCAGGTTGGTGCATATAATTTTAATTAAAGCATTTATGTAAATACAGATGCAAATTAGGTTCAGTATAGCATCTGCCAAATTACTATCAAAGACCTGAGGCTACTGGCAAATTATCAGAATGAGCTTTCATGATGTGAGGGTACCAAATCCAGTCTTGGTACAGATGCTGTATATTTTATTTGGCTTAAATTTGCAGTAAAATACCATATTGGTACATACAAAAGAAGCTAAATAGTCTTCCATTTGAAAAAGAGCACTTACCAGGTAAACCAATATCATTAAAATTCATCCTTTAGACAGCCTATGTCTAGCAAAAAAAAAAAAACCTCTTTCGCATTTCTGCAACACCTATCAAAGAAACTCAAAGCGCCTCTGAAATGTTAATTAATCGATACTCTCCCCAAGGGATATCTATTTTAAAGATGGTTACATGGAGCCTGCACTCATCTCTCATTTGCCAAAGGCTCGCAGGAGGGAAAGCCACAGATACCGAATCTGGATCCAGGAGACGTGAGTCCCTGCTCCTCCGCACTCTCATCACAAGACCTCCCACCACAAATATCACACGAACTTGCTCACACCAAAGAGGTGCGAACCTCTTTGGCCTACATATCACTGCCTCAAAGTAGTGTTAACTTCAAAACCTTGTTAAACCTGAAAAGGCGATTACATGACAAGAAAAATAAGGGAAAACAAATCACAAGGAGAGAAAAAAAAACCAAACCCAACATTTGAAAACTGAAGGAATCTTAGATCATCCTGAAAGGATCTTATCTCTGGAAAACTAAAAGGTATGACCAAGATAATGTTCACAGCAATATCAGCATCAACTTCTGCTGACTATTTCTTCCCTCCAGGTGCAATTCCATCTTTAGGGCCTTCCAAGTGGAGAGCATCTCTCCTTCTTTTTCAGCCCTCCAGTAAGACCAATGTTTGGAAAGAGGCAATAGCTCCTAACGTTTAAAAACAGACTTAACAGATCAAATCAATGATGCTTAAGCAAATGTTTAACATTTTCCCTGCAATATGCTTGCAAATTTCCCAGGGTTTGAAATTCCCACTGACACTGAATGAAGTGAAATCCAATTTATTCAGAAGAGAAGCATGAAGTTTTGGGAAACAATTATTTTTATCTACGCTGAGGAACAGGAGAAGGAAACACAGTAAGGTTTGGAGTCACATAGGCACATTTATAGCATGACAAAACATGATACATACATGACATATCATTACTATGCCAACATTGTTTGGAAGACATTTGTAACCAGTATTTTGTAAGCATATGGTCACATAGTGGCCCCTTCCTGTGCTCAAAATTAAAAACAAAACAGAGGGACAGGAGCTAAATGCATGAAGCCACAGACTGGCCTGTTTGCATTCCTTTGCCCTGATATCAGTTATAATGACTGCATAGTCATTTAAATGCTTTGCTTATTGACTTGTTTATTTGTCTTTAGCATTTTGCTTCCAAAAAAACCCAAAACTAAAACCCAAGTAGCAGGTAAAAATAACAAGTGTTGGTTTTGAACATTGGGACACCAGTGTGAATTCCTACAGTAACTGTGATTTCGTGGCTGCAGGGAGAGTGTGGAACAGGGGGAATGAGAAATGGAAATGATACTAAGGTTGCATCTCCTGTTATCTATTGCAACAGGCTAAATGTGAGAGCTTCGTGCTCTTGGAAGTCAGACATCCCTGTGATCCATGGCTATTAAGAGAACTGGGGTGTGTATATATACATATACATATATATATGAAACTCGCTGGAGAGTAGTAACACTTCATGCTTGGCTTCTCCATATCACGTCTGCATCTTAACTGGGGACCCTGCTCTAGCAAAATAATTTTCTAGGTCCCTTTTGCAGGAAGAAAAAATGCCAAGTTTCACTGGGGGGGAGGGGAGTGGTCAAGACTGTTAAAAAGGATGAGACACTTCCCATTCTTACTTTGGGAGAAAACCAAGCCGAAATCACACACTTGCGGTGTATCGGCTTCAAGTAGTCAAGCTCACACTCCTAATGGAGGACAACTCGGTGATCTTCATGATTTCTTGTTGATAATCACATCTCAATAGACCTTTATCTTATCTGAGACTTAACTGGGTAATTCCAATAGATCAAATTATTGCACTAGTTTTGCCAAAGGGTGACTTTCAACATACAAGCAAACAAATAAGTAAGAGACCTGCGGGTCTGATGTGGTCTTTGCCATCTGTGGCACTCAGCTGGCACATACTTAGGGACTTGTTTGGAAATCATTGGTCCCATACTGTACTGAGAAGCTGAGCCATTCAGGAAGCAACTCAAAGCCCAGGGACATGGGTGCACCAGAGGAAAAGGAGAGAGCAAGAGGGTATAGTCCCAGACATGCTATGGCAGAGGAGGTTTTAATTTCCCACCCATCCTTGTGTAAACCATTTTTATTCCTCAGAGCTTCTTCACTTAATTTTTGTAACAAATACTGGGATGGAAAATACCCAAAAGGATACCAGGTGCTTGTATTTGAAGAAAGATGGGATTAAATAAGTACCAATAAACCACTCTCTTCTCTGCTTCTCCAATTAGGCTGGAGATAACCTTGAGGTGTTTTCCTCGAGCAAAGAAATGTGTAACTCTAAAAGGCTGGGGAGGAAGAGAAGAGCAACATTTCATCAAAGGACCTGTAGTAGCAGTGTAACAACATAATCTCTTGAAGGGAGCCAGGGATTAAAAGTCAGTGTGGAAAGACTGAGTAGGTTGTAAAAATCCAACAGTTACCCATCTTTCAAGACTCCAAGGGTGAAGCTGAGGTAGGAAGAGGGAAGGGGGTTGTTCTGCCCAAGAGCTAAAGTTGTGCCTTGTTTCCTCCGTCTGCATATTTTTCCACTTTTTATTTTTGCATCTCACAGTATTATACAGCACTGGATGGCACACAGCTAGAATAACAGCTACTGTGCCCTGCTCCAGAGTGCAGTGGGAACACCCCACAAAGGAGGAGGATGAGAGCAGACCTGCAACATTGAAATGCATCTTTCACCTCTGTTTTACTCAGGAGGATCTGAAAACACATCACTCGAAATTTACAGGAACCAAGACCCCAGAAACACCCCAGCAACAGACGAATGCCCACGTAACCTCGTCGAAATGTTACACAGCAGACAGGGCTATTGCGGCAGAGCCCTGGCCTACAAGAGCCCAGCACAAGTCCCTTACAGGCCAGAGAAGGGGTGGCTTCCCCAGTGCACCCACACTGTGCCTCAGGGCTGTGCCAGCACAGCAACACCACTCAGGGACCTCTCCATTCGTTTGGCCAGTACAGATTTGTTGGCAGAGGTCTGTAGTGTGGGCACGGCTTAACCCCAAGCTATTTTCAGCAGAAGACAGGATGCAAGCTAACTTCCCAGCATACAGTACAGCCTGTGCCATAACACAAAATCCAGTCTTTGTGCCTTTCCAGAGCTGCTCTGCTGGAGGCAGGGACCACTGGATGCTGTCAAGTAAGAGCCAAGAAGCTGATGCCACGAAATAAATGGTTTTATTAAAACCACAATAGGACAGTTTTCATTGATACACAAACTCTAGATGAGCACTGTTTTGGGGTCTGTCATGTCACATTTGTGCAGAAGAATCCACCTCCATGTGCAGGGCAGTCAAAAGGGCAATTTTCACTCCTTAAGCCAAGGCAAGCACAATGCATAAACAGCATCAGTGGCAAAAATGAGAAACTAACACATCTCAAAGGATGATTAGACTCTTCTCAAAAGGCAAGGTTTAGCAGGTCCCTTAGCTTCATCCCAAACACAACCAGGAGACATTTTACTTGGCTGGCTGATCTGTTCCCCCATTTCTGCCCATTAGGCAGTTTTGCCCTTTTTTCCTCTTAATTTTAGGCTTGTATAACGTTTTTCTGAATCAGAATTTACCATGAACCAAAGTGTCTGCTGGCTGGAGTACCCACTAGTCTAAATACAAGTGAAAATTTAAGCTAAGACTTCTTCTAACCCTGTGTACCACCCCTGAGGGCACAGGCAAACACAGATATAGCTAATAAACAGCTTGTTTCTAACAAAAATGCTGGAGACCCACAGGTCCTAGTGAACTACCAGTACCCCATGGATCACTTAGATGACAAAACATCATTTTAAGGGCTAGACTTTAGAAACCATTATTCATGAATGTGAACAATCATTTGACAAGACACGACTACTCTGCCAGAAAAGGAAAATGAATAATGAGTTGGAGCATTCTTTAAAGCAAGGTCCAGTTCTCCGTCCCAAAGTGTTGCAATCAGGAGTCTGCACAAGACTGAGCACAGACATGCTTTTTCCTTGGAGGTGTAACTTGCAGCTGAGCAGCATGCAGAAGACACACCTGGAACTCCACTGCTGCCAGCCACTGATTTAGTTCATGTTATGATACCAAGAACCAAAAGTTGATGTTGTGACAGAGAACCACTTCTTTTTCCAGTTATTTCACAGGATACAGTAAGTTTCTACTTACTGACACTGTTAATTATCACTGTGTTTTCTCACATAATTGATACTTGATCATTGATGCCTTTGGCAGTGATAAGACACAACCCCCAACATTTTGAATTACACTGATCTTCCCTCTGGTCAGGAACAGAGATTTTATAATATCTCTTACCTGTGATTCAACCTCAAATTCAGAGAGGAGGAACAGGGTCTGTTTTGGGTGGCAGACTCCTCCTAACTACCAAGGCAGAAGTTAGGAAAGGGGTCCCAAAACTTAGGTGGAACTTTGTGGTTGCTGAGATGAGGGGAAGACCTTCCATGATGAAGAGAGCAGCTCTACAGATGGAGAGGTAACAGCACCATTGGCAACTAAAAACCACCAACAATCTGCTCTGCAGCCTCCAGTGCATCTGTCTCTAGAACTACAGCTGCACCAGTCAACAGACAGGGACTCAATTCTTGCATTTACCCATTTTCCAGCTTTTGGAGGAATTGCTTCAGTAAAGAATGACAAGAGTCACTCAAGACCTGGATGCTATTCTTGTAGCAGTAGAGTCCCAGAAGTCTTCCCCAGAAACACTTATTGTAGTTTTGAGGGCAAAACCAGATGGCATTCAGTACGCTCCTGGAATGTTCTTGGAGATCAGCATGACAATGGAGTCCCACTAGGGCCTGCTGTAGTCATGTAGGGCACAATATGACCATGTTTTACCACTAAGCTGTGGCTACCACATTCACTTGTTACGGCACTGTGAAATCAAGATGTTAAGATAAACCCTTAAACACTACTTCAGTGAAGGGCTTTGAAATTCTATCCTGGATCCACTGTAACTTTCCTTCAGCAACTAAAAGGAATCACTCCAGGAGGGAAACCAAGCATCCCTTGCAATGTGATATAATCTGGGATAAAATATTCACACTCTGTAAGAAATAATGAGAAAGTTGTACCAGGGAATGTTTCCAATATTGATTTGTTTTGCCACCGGGTTTTACCTGGGCACTACGTGCAAGCCCAGAAGCTCAAACAGTACTGAAGGCTGGTTATTCCTGACACACCCTGCACCTTCCAAACACAGAAGAGCTTTCTTACTCTGAAGGCCACCTGCATAAGGAAGAGATGTGAAGCACTGTACAGACCAGTCTGTACAGACTCCTGGAGTCATACCTGTTCTCTTAAAAGTATATCTCTCTACATTACCAAAAAATGCCTCCCACATGTATTTACACTAGTGTTTGCTCTGCAGATGGTTGTGGGAAAGAAATACAGATTTTAATCTGCCTGGTGCACCATCAGATGAGCTGCAGTTGGGATTCAGTGGACAGACTCTTTATTGCTGGTATATATAAGCAATGAGAAGAGCACAATTTTATCTCCAAAATTTGGATGGAAGGAAAAAATGGCTTCCCTGGTGCTTCTTGGTACTGAGGAGAGCTAAAAGCACTGGTACATTCCCAGGGAAAGCACTACTCAGTGTTGCTCTCTGCAATCATGTAGGAGATCTGTTTGGAATGCGATGGGAATGACTTGTAGCAATGGGTTCAGAGGAGTCTTGGCGAGCATCCTCTTTCACACTAATCAGACTTCAAAAGTAGCATTAGAGCTTTGGGTAAAACATTTCCATTCTCTTATGGCTTTCTATTGCTTGGTTCCAGGCAAACTGGAAATTTTTGGGCCTAAGTTTCCCCATCTCTTAAGCAAAACCTTCCCAATTGATATCTCCCCTGGAGGTATCAATTACACCTTGGTGCTTGTAGAGGAGGATGCAAAGGAAGGCACTACAGGAACTACAGATCATCAATAAAGCATTCAAGACTCTGTCACCAATCCTTTAGCAAACCACCAGCCCACTCAACCCCTAGAGCCAGATGTGCAGTGCTAGCTTGGAAAGCCAAAAAACAGACAGAAGCTGGCAGCTTCTTCATATTCATGAGCTCTGCTCTTTAATAATGCTCAACAAAACTTGAAGGCATGTTCTCTGCTGTTGCTCTTGCCCTTTTGCACAGTGAGCAAGTCATAAATATTTCAGGGGAAGAGTCCAGAAAATTTGCAAGATTGGTCCTTGCCTTTTACAGCATTAATGAGCAGGCCATTAATAGTTAATGAAGCAGCTGCTGGTGATCTCAGAGGTAAAGGCAAGATGAGAACAGTAGTGTTTGCCCATTCGCTACAATGTGATAATGCAAAGGAATGGCTTCATCCTTTTAACAAATTCTCCCCATCACGGCAAGACCCAGGAGCTGATCACAGGACTTCCAGCAGAACCACATGCAACGCCCCTGCCCTGCTGCTGTCACCCAGCAGGGATGGAGACTGCTGCAGATGGTCTGAACGGACTGTCCTGCTGCTCTGGGCACATCTGTGGGAGTGAAAAGGCCTCAGTGCTGCATCTCACTTAAACACAGGTGAAATGTTCCAAACACTTACCCAGGTAGGACCATGCAATGCCTATGGGCAGGTGCCTGCGTGCACCCTCTAGTCATACATATGTAACAATGCCAGTAAAAGGAGTGGAGTTTTGGTTGGGTCTTTTAAAGGTCTCAACTGCTTGTGCAAAGCTGCACCCTGAAAGCCAAATTCACAATACAATCAGGCAGGCAAGTTCAAGGAACAGTTTCTGTGATTTCAGCCTCATATGCAGAGAGGACTCTGGTGAAAAGGTATTTTTGCTGGACTTTTTCATACCTCTGAACTGACATCGCCTTGTCTGTACATGTGCAGCTGGGAAAGCGCGTCACCTTTTGGCAACTCCACTTGCCAGGAGCTTTACTGAGGAAGGGTGCCACCGGCCAGGCTGCTGGGAGCAACTCCAGCCCTACAGCCTGCGCAGGAGCAAAATGAAAGGGGACGGCATGAAGAATTGGGTATAAGTTTGGACACCGCCAAACTCAATTTCCATCTTTTTATCCCTGATTTTAAGGGATTTGTGAGGTTTGTTTTCATCTGCCTCCACATTCATGCGTATGTGGGCCTAACAATCCCAGTACAGTAACTTCCTACTGGTCTAATGAAAGCAGACAGGGTGTGGAGGAGAGACACCCATCACTGGTGCTATGGAGAGTGGTTAGTCTGACCCCTCTTTCCAGTGCATGCAGGAATTCAGTCTCACAAGTCAAAAGCACTAAAAGCTGTTTGCGTTGGTCCTGCTGGCCCCAGGAATAATCAGTCTCCTGGATTTCAGCTCACATCACATCTGGCTTGTCACAGATTAAGCTTTTCCTGTGGTTTTCTGATAGGTGTCTGTACAAAAAAAAAAAGGATGGGGAGCAGAGATGCTCCCTGAAGACCCCCACGTGGACAGGGACAGCACAGACCCATCTCCTCCCACAGAAAACTGAGTGGGGTTTGGATGGAATCTGAGTATATCCCTTTTATGTAAGTGTCCTTAGCATTGAGTGCAAAAGTTCATCTGTTCCAGCCGTTCAGAGCTGGCAGTCAAGAGCCTTGCATGCAATGGGAAGAGGAAAAGGAAAAGAAAAGCTTACTTTCAAAGTTACAATCTTAATTCTACCCTCCAAACCAGAGATGTTTAGTAGCGCAGGAGTCAAAGACAACTGCACCACTGGGCCCTCTGTTAAATAATGATTTGCCTGATCTATCTGCAGGTTCTCACTGAAGAGACAAAAACCTTCCCTATCAACATCCTACTCTCACCTAAGCAGTAGGTTTCCTACAAGCACCTCCTGGGATAATTGTCCTCTAGTTTTTGACAAAACTGGTCCTTCACTTTGCTCACCTTCCAACAAGACTCTGCCTGCTACTCTCAATGCAGATCAAAGGTAACCTAAGTAGATCCTTACTGTACTAAGACCTATAAAATAAATTTATTACATTAAATTTCAAGTAATTATTTTATCCTGTAATTTGATTAAAAACTATAATTTGCCAACCATGCTTTCGAAAAAAAATCACTACTCAGACTTGATAGTAAAGTACATAATTACCAATGAATGTACAGTGCTTCTTTTTAAAACCCACAGCATGTAACACTCCTTCATGCTTTAAGTTGGAAGCATCTTAAAGTCGTTATAAACCTTGATTTAAAGACCTAAATACCTTGAACTATTTAAATCACATTAAGGATAAAACTTAACATACGAAGAACCCTTCCAAATCCAAATGTGTACTGGGATGTTTCCTCACTCTCATACCATCTATTTTACATATTTTAAGAACAGACATTTTAAAACCACAGACAAGTAAAAAAAAAAAAAAAAAGTTTAAAGACCAAAAAACCTCATCCAACCTCAAATGTTTCTTCAACTTCCGACTAGCGGCCTGTTTCATTTAAGGAAGAAGAAAAAAGTTATTTTACCTTGTCCTCTCGCAACAATGTAAAACCTTCAGTGGTAAGTGTGTGTTACATTTTCTGTTTTCAACCCTAAGAGTACTTTTTACTGATTTTGTAACACAGCAAAGGGACAAGGGCCATTCATACGCTGACCAAAAATTAATCAAGCTCCAACCCCAAACAAGCCAGGCGGTCACAGCAAAAGGTGAAGAGTGTTTTAAGGTATCTGTAGGTTGTGAAAGACCAATAATAAAGGGTGGCAAATCACAGTCTTTGCTGCTGTGCATTCATGAGCTTGAGCAGAAGAAGGGTCTCTCAGTCAACCTGTGCCAGAAGCTCCTCACAGGAACTCTTGGGAAGATGTTACTGCAGTGCCTTGATGCACAAACCAAACAATGACCTTGTAACACATGGTAGGCTCCACCCTGAGATTCAGTAAAAGGGTCAGGACAAGAGCAAGAAGGAACAAATAAACCCCCCTATCTACACGGGGATGAACAAAATGCATGCAGATTAAAACCCAACATAAAATAAAATAACTGAAGCGTATTAGATGAAAGCACGAGCAGTGATCCTACTGCTTGGGCCAGTGAGAGGTAAAGAGGAAAGGATGTCTCAAGACCAAGGCAGCTAACTGAAAAACAGGATCAAATTCAAACCTTGGCTGCAGAAATCAATATAGAGAGAAGACTCAGGTACAAATTCAGCTTTCCTGCGCAAATGCACCGTGTCCAAAATGCAGCAAACTACATCTCATAGTGCTGCACACAAAACATCTAGAGTTCAAAGTGTGGCAGAGGCCATGTGGTAATTCCCATCCCCTCTTGCTGCCTGCTACCTTCTGAAAGTAAAGCAGCCTGCAAACAGCCACAAATCCTTTGCCATACAGTACGGCATACTGTTTACATCACCACCAATTTTGGGATGCAGCAGCCCTTGTGTTAAATTTAAATACACATATATCTCCTTGCAAAGTACCTCACACACTCTTCACTGAGTGCTTCATATTCAGCAGCACATTTCAAAGCAGATCCCTCACTCCATCAAGCATCACAACAGTGCTTTCCCTGCAGATGGAGAGTTCCTTATCTCTCCTTGTCCTGCAAGCACCCTGCCACAGCAGGCTCCCTGCTAGGATGCAGACAGAGCCCTCCAAAGGGTGGGAACAGGCAGGTAGGGGAAGAGGGGAAGGAAGAGGATACCACAAAGAAATTAAAAATGCAAAACATGCATGCAACAAAGCATTTCCACCTAAACAGGGAAGAAGGGACAGACAGGGGTTTGTGGCTTGTTTTTCTTTCAGAAGAACGCTATATTTATGTCCCCTAGAAATTTTGTGGGAGAGGTGCATAGGGCTCAACGGGAAATTGGGGCCAGCTGTCAAAGGGTGTCTGGTGCCCAGTGACCACATGCATCTTAGGGCTGTACATCCCGAGGCTGAAAGCACTCACCCTTGAGTGCTTTGAGGTGAGAACAAAACCTTCCACTTCTCCCTAGGAAGCAAGAACAGAGCAAGCAAAAAGGAGTTCAGATTTCAGGAGATTAACTTCAAATCCACCAACTCAGCGCTCTGATTTGCTGCTGGAGAAGAGATGGGGCCAGGGCTAAGATCATCCCCATGTACAAGCTCTTTTCAGCATAAATAATACATTGTGACACTCCTCTCCTGGCTTGGACATGCACTGAGTGTTCACACGCTCCTCTGGACCATCGTACAGAGAGTAAACACGTAAAAATAAGGTAAAACATGAAAGTAAGGTATTTACAGATATGGCTAAGATCCAGGATAATGGGAGAAGCAAACAGAATTTAAGGCACTTCAAGCATACTTAGGGTTGAAAGCAAAATCCTTCACAGAGACCAACACTTTTTTTCTCCCTGTATCTGATTAACTGTGGATTTTGAAACTTGTGTTTGCCTTGAGCAGTATTTCCCAAGCCACCTCATCCTCTCTACATCACCACCAGGCACACAGACAAGATGCCGGCAGATACGTAGAGGAGGGGCATCCTGTGAAAACTGCTTTAGCAACAGTAAAATTGTGAGGATGCTCCAACTCTAAAGAAAGAGAAGCTGCCAATTTAAAAACAGCTAAGAAAACAGTTCCCTCCAAACACATCATTATTCCTCATCACTCCAATTGTTTTGAAACACCCGAGGAGCCAATTCCTCTCTTATGCTGGAGAATCCCAGACAGGCAGAGGGAAGTCAAGGCTTCCTAAGGCAGCACTTTCCTGGTTTTTATTCATCACCTTTTGTACTTGGGAACTTCCTACCCCCACTAGTTGGGAAAAATCCTGCAGGGCCTCAGTGGCCACCAGCCCCTGCACTCCCCAGCCTCTCCTGGTGTGTCACGGACTCTGTTGCATTTGCCAGCTCTCCCGTGCAGCAACCCCAGGTACCTTCCCTGGTGTGAAAATGCCATGAGGCTTTTTTAGCATTGTATCACTGCTGGCTTTTCAAAGAAAACTAAACCTAGCCCTCAAAAAGGTAACATGGTGGAGCTGGCACCTCAATATCCGAGCATAGGTTGGGAGGATGGGCACCTTAGGTCAAAGCCCAGGGTAAAAGGGCTTCTGTCTCTCAAAAACAGCTGGCTGCCAAGTCCTGAGAGATAAGGAACACATTCCAAAAAATGTGCAACTGCAAAGTCATGACTCCTCCTGGTACCAAGTATGACATGACAATAATGAAAAGCAGCATCGTAACTGTGACAGGCTGCAAAAGATGACATGGGGATGCCAGATGGTAAATAAATGAGTGACAAAGGACTCTGTAACTACCTATGCCTGAGCAAAAGGAGGATGTTGGTGTAGCAGTCTCATGGGTGGGAGCAGTGACAGTCATGTGGACTTCTAGCCAGGTAGCCAAGTGCTCTCCCCAAGAGGGAGCTGAGCTCTCAAACAACTTCCACACTTTCAATCACACAGAAATAAATAGGTCTGACCCAATGCCACTCTTCTCAGAAGACCAGGAAGGGGAATTTCTATGGAAAAATGCAGGAAAAAAAACAGCTTTAGGGGAAACCATGACTCTCAGGGATAATCCTATCTTCCACAATTTTCAAGGAAACTGTACTGAAGCTCAGAAGACAACAAGCACCAAAGCCTGTAACAGTAGTATGCTCCCAGCATATCATTTAAATAAATCAGTTTCTGGAGAGACAAAAGACAAGGAAAAACTCCCTGTGGTGTCTGACAGTTTGTGCTCAAGAGGATGCTGGAAAAAAAACCAACCCACAACAAAACATATTTGCTTTTGAGGTGGGCGGCAGGAAGAGGGGCGGGGAAGGCACATCCTCAAAAACACTTCAGGCCAGACACACCAGGACTTTCCTTCATTTTGTGCAAAAGTGAATCAGCAGCACTCTGCCTGCCCAGCAGCAAAGCTCGGAGATGCTGGCGCTGTCTGCTTAGTACCGGATTCCACTGGCATGAGAGGAGGCAAAACCTCCCAGCGTCACTTCCCAGGCTTCCATCCCGGCACTCTTTGAAATCCTACAAAACTTAACTACCTCCAACTGCTATACTCTTGGATTTTCGTCCTGAAAATAAGATTTAGAAAAAAAGAACAAGTATTTTTCCACTTCTGCTATCTAAGTGACGTGTAACATAAAGTAACTGAAACTAATACGTATGAAATTAGGTTGAGAAATATAAAAAATAAATGTCCAAAACTTGGAGTGAGAAAAAGAACACATACACTGGAGGTGAGGGAAGGGGCACAGAGTTCTTGAGAAATACTGGTATTTTACTAAACCCTTCAGCAACAGCTCAGAACCTGCTATTTTGGGGTGCTATTCAAAAAAACCCCAAACTACAAATAACAAGATTCTGTTCAAAAAAAAAAGGACCCACATTGTTCCCTATACAGTTCTGTTCCCATGACTTCTTCCTCCGCTCACGACACTGGACAAGAGGTTAAATAACACTGAACTTGAGACTTCCTTAGTTATGATCACTGACTCATAAAAAGTGAGAAAATCTCTTTCCATTTGTTTGTTTGTTGTTTGTTTTGAGCTCTAGCAAGTGAAATAAACAGTTTTAACACTTATTAGAAAATTATGGGAATGAGGCAATTAACTACAAAAGAGAAGCCAAAATCAACAGGTAATTTGAGGTTGCAAGTTTAAAAAATTATTTAAGAGGCTAAATAAGGTCAGGACAGGAAGAATGAGGGGAAAAAAAGTGGGAAGTAAACCCCAAGATTTCAGGCCTGTGTGAGGGCACAAAGACCAGTGCAAGAAGTTCCCATCCCACCCCTCCCACTGCTCACATGAAATTAATAGTCCCCTCCATCTGTGCCAACTGGAACAACACTGTAAATCACAGCATGGAAATGCTACAGGTTAAAAATAATACTAAAGATATAGATATATATCTCAAGAAAGGAAGGAGGGAGAGAAGCAGGGGGCTGTTTCTGTGCGACCCCAAAGCTAAGGGTTTGCTAAGCGGAGTAACACAAGGCAAATAACTTTGCTTTTCATCTTGCAACATTTTTCCAGAACATAAGATAAACTGTGGAAGGATTTCCCAAGTGAACTGAACTACACCACGGTCAGATAACACCAGTATGGAGAAAACTCCATGACATGCACAGAGCCACTTGCATTTGGACCAGGATGTGCTCACTCCTATGATCCAGAGCCTCCACTGCCTGCACCTGCAGGGAAGTCTGGGCTTAACTTGGGCTTAACTCCAGCTGTAACACGGGTTTCCCAGAGAGGAGGCTTGATGTGCAGACATCAAGAGCTGAACAAGCACATGACAACAGGTATCTCTGCAATGGACTCATCTCACATCAGTTCTGTGCCGCTAATGGTTTCCACGCGGTCATATCAGCCCAGGGCATGACATGTCACTGATGCAGCTGTGCTGGCAAAACCCACATGCAGAAAGGCTGTTGCACAAGCAAAGGGGCATTTTTGCCATTGTCACTTACTGTGACAGAGTTTGGGAGGATAAATCCACAAGTAGCACATTAACCCAAGGAGAAAGTTCTTGATGTGGTTGTAGAATGCTGACCCGACCAGAGGGCTTGTGAGCTCCAAGGCGGCTGGTACCCTGTCTAAGGAGGTATTAAATACATGCATGCTCACTTTCCACCAAAGCCTGTAGCAATGGGACAAGGAGCAATGGTATTAAACTGAAAGAGATTAAGTTTAGGTTGGACATAAGGAAGAAATTTTTTACGATGAAGGTGGTGAGGGAGAGGAACAGGCTGCTCAGCAAAGCTGTGGATGCTTCATCCCTGCAAGAGTTCAAGGTCAGGCTGGACAGTGCTTTGAGCAACCTGGTCTAGTGCAAGACGTCTCTGTTCATCATGTGCAGTGTTGGATGAGATGATCTTTAAAGGTACCTTTGAACCCCCAGCCCCAGGGGCTGGGCAGCCAGCAGGTTTCTCCCAGCTGCAAGACAAAAGGCAGCAGAAGACAGAGAAGACGAGATGATTTCAGAGTTTGTGAACCATGCAGATGGAAACTGAGCCTAAGAGTGAGCCTGGGCCATGGCCCTGTTTAGCATGTAGTCTATGTAGGTTGGGGTGAGGGGTCTTGGGATCTGCAAATTCCTCTCAAAACGTCAGTAAAAGTTTATTTGAGAGGCAAGCAAGTGGTGACCAGGCTTTGGTTAGCTAGATCAGATCCCCACTGGACAACAATCTGGAGAAGGCATGAACTGCAGATGTAGCTGGGGAGGCTCATTGTCAGAATGACACTGAATTCCTCATCTGTGCCCTGCTTTCACCCCCCAGCACGTACCTGCACAACCGGACAATTCACAAAAGGTTGTCAAAACTCGCTGACATCTCACCCCCCTCCACTCCTGATGTGCGATTTCTAACCACGCAGGTGTTACAGATCACCTTCTTCCCCACTTGCTTCCCGACCCCTCCTCCCCTCTCTGTCGGCCCTCCAGATGGCAAACTCTCCCCTGTCAAGCACTGACATGAGCCTTCCCACCTCCAGCCCCGCTCGGGGCACTGCCCACTGCAGCTCAGCTCGTGCAATCTCATCCATGAATTCAAGCAGATGTTGCACCATAACCCAACTCCTCAGCTATCAGAACAAATCACGTCAGGAAGGCTTTTTTAAAAAGTCCCCTTCTGGTTACCAACATATAAACCTCCTCTGCTTACCTGTATTATTCTCTCCCTGCTCACTAACAAAAACCATTTGAGGCCTCTTCAGTGCTAAATACACAACATCATTTCACACCTCTCCCTCTGTTTCACTGATCTCCTGGTTTCACCAGCAGACTCACAGTACTGATCATTCTATATAAACCCAGCTTATGGAAAATTCAGTTTTCACTTCAGAAACCAGTTTAGGGTCTCATGGTTCTGGGAAAACCCTCCCAAGTGCATCATCTTAGATCCAGACTCACATTTCTTGCCGCAACCCCAAGTGCATATTTTTTAAAACAAAACAGTAAACCAAACTGCCCTTCTGACTTGCAAAGGCATGGCAGTTTGTGGGGGGAAGGCTGGCTTGGTGATTTCTGAACCACTCTGGAAGGTACACTGGAACTGAATTCTCTTCATCTTCTGAGGGCTCAGTTAATTTTATTTCCATTTTGCTACACCTTTGCAAATGAAACTCTCAAATACTAACCTGTATGAAAAGTATTTGGAACATTCTGGAAATCAACAACTCTTTTAACTTTTCAAAAAAAACCTCCAAATACTGCTACCCTGGGACTGAACTGTATCATGACATCCAGTAAACTTCAGATCCATTTTTGAAGGATTAATAAAATAAACTAACCACACATATTAGTTCCAGCTGATCTGACACATATAAACACACCTTGATAGAAGAGCAGCAATAATTTTAATGGTTTAAAGTTAAAGCATTTATAGACTATTTTAATGCCTATTTTGTTTATTACTTACTTACAGTATGAACAGATACCATCACGCAGATGTGCAGTAACTTTTAGGGAAAGAACACACTTGCTGAATTATCCTCATGCTTGAAAGAAAGTCAAACCACAACTACACTCCACACAGAATGTCAATGCAGCTTTACTGAAACCTGACAGCCACGCTGAAATCTCAGGGAATTCAGCTGTGACACTGTCTGTTTCTGAAAAAATTCTAATTAAAATACTATTTTAATTTATTTTTCAGTACATGTTTTTATTCCTTAAGCAAACACACAAAAAAATAATTTAGACGTGGGTCAAAACATCCCAACCAGAAGAGACTCCAAAGAGAGTTTCTGAGGATCATCCAAGCTAGAGCAAAGCAAAAAGAAATAAAACCTGAAGATGTCACACACACAAGTACAGTGATGTCATGCCTGGCATTAAAATCTTTGTCTTTTACGAGGATGAGCAAAACCTGCTGTGTTCTCATTCCAGATTGGAGCAGTTTGAAACTGGTTTGAAAATGCAAAAAGCAGCCAGTAACTTTGCTATATTTAATGCTGGCCTTCTTTTTTTTGACTTTTAATAAAAACAAAATAAAACTTCTCCCCTGCAACAAGAGAGAACCAAAACATGACACTGCCAACTTGGGCTGTTTCATATAATGGGTTATTGATTTTACAGAGACACTGTCTAGAAATTGTTGATTGTAATTAGAGTAAAAAGGAAAAAAGAAGTGGTACTTTGAGATAAAGCAATTGGAAAGAGTGTTCTACTTTCAAACACTGACAGCAAGAAATGTCCTGTGTGATGAAACTCTAACAGAAGAACTTTTGGGGTGGACAGGTGGGAAAAATATCATTTTATGAAGGTGAGTAATCATGAGGTCTTTGGGCTGATCACTGAGCTATACACACCTATACACGCTTTCCACCACTAAGTTCATCACAGATACGAGAGGACAACATGGGAGAGCTGTTGGCCATTTCTTTCTGAAGAAGCCTGAGGGGATAAATGCATACGGGTTTGAACTACAATAGGGACCAGCAACAACTTTAAAAATGCATGGGCTTCTTAGCATTCATATTCGTCCCAATTGCTGGCCAGCACCTTGCTTTCCCTGACACCCAGATCGATTTGCAATTCTGTGTTTCAAAGAGCTGCTGAGTCCATACAACATACTGAAGCCACATCTACATTAGAAAGGCTTCACTGGGACAGAAATATAGTACACTGGCAAAGCACTTTGGTCACAGATACCACTTTAACAATAATACTCATCTACCAGTCTAATAAAACCATGGCAGCACACAGCACTCTTACTTCACATGCCATTTCCCAGTAAGGCTGTATGCACGAGGCTTCTGCTAGAGACATCAGAGCTCCCGTGTCACATCTGCGTCTGAATGACCACCCCAGCCCCAGCCAGCAGTGATAAGCCCTGCGTGAAGTTTAAGCTGTAGTTTTTTTTAAAAGAGGCAACTCATTGGTAAGCTATCTGCAGATTATTTGTAGGTGAGCTGGATGACAAAGCAGAGAACGGCAATGATTTATCATCATTTGCTGAAAAATAATTATGTTGAGGTATTTGATATTTTACTTCTCAGCCCCAATTTAGAAACATTTTTTTGTTGCTGATGGGATGATTATCATGGCTTCACTAAACGATGTGCTAAAATCCCTTCCTGAACTGGGATTTGACACCTGGGACAAAGGAATCAAATTAAGTTTTGCCTAGCTGACAGCCTTATGCTGGTATTGCCGCGGGAGATGCCCTGTACTGCCAGAGGTGCAGCTTCTCAAGGCACTGCACACTCTGCCACCCTCGCCCGCTGCTCCCGGAAGGGCTGTGGGACCCAGTGGGCAGGAGCTGCTGATGCCCAGCAATCCTGATCACCGTATTACCTTCCCACCCAGCAAGCGCCTTCCTCTTCCCTCCCATTCCTACTTCTTTGGATGCTTTCTCCCCTTCTGCTCTCTACCTCACAACCCAAAACTTTTGCTGAGTTTCCCTGCACGGCAGGACCCTCGCAAGCTCTCGGGGTTTCAGAGGAGTACCTGCCGTGGGACAGGATGGGGAGCCGCCATCGGAGAGGTGCTTGGGCAGCCCAAGCAAATCAGAGCCATGCCCCGCCCCCCCGGCCGTCTCCATCTGGAGGGATTCCCAGGCTCTAAAAGAACAAAAGTGGTCAGGAAGGAGCTGGGCACAGGGATACCCCAAAGTCAGACAGGTACATCCCTATGTCATTTCCAAGTTCTATGCCTAGAAAAGGGGGGTGGAGGGGGAAATCTGTGTCTTTCTCTGTCGCCTTCATCCCAGAGTGAAAGAGGGAAGGGGAAAATAAAAGGAGACGGCTCTGTGATGGCTTTGGAAGCCGGCTAAAACAAACGGGAAAGTCACCCCTCATTAGAGGAAAAAAAAAAAAAAAAAAAAAGCGGATGCAGAGTGCCAAAGCCCGAGTTTCCCCAAACTCCCCTTTATTCCGGAGAAAATCAAATGCCACAGGAAGGCAGAGCCTTTCGCCGAGGTTGGAGGAGGGATGGAGCGGGGCGCCCGGCTGTGCCCCGCCGCGGTCCCGGCTCGGTGCCGCCGCTCCGCAGTCACCGGCAGCGAGCCCCGCGCCACGGCGTCACGGGCGGGAGGGGGGCTGGCAGCGACGGGAGTGGGGGCAGGGGGGAAAAAAAAAAATCAAAAATTAAACCGGAGGAGAGCGGTGCCAAGTCCGGCCGCGGGCGCGGAGCCACGCGCGGCGCCGGGCCCCTCCTGCGCCCCGGGGCGGCTCTGCCCCCCCGGCCCGGGAGCCCGCAGCTCCTCGGCGGGGACCGCGCTGACAAAATCGCCCTGCTCGCCTCTACGTAACGCCCTGTCGAAAGCGGACGCCATATTTTGTGTTGCTGATGTCGACATAGACAAACGTAGACATGTTTCCCCCCCACACTCCTCCTCCTCCTTCGGCTTTTCCCCCCCTTCACCCAAACTTGCGATCAGGAGGCGGCGGGGAGCGCGAGAAGGGCGAGGGGAGGGAGCCTGCACGGCCAAAAATTAAAAATACAGATTAAAAATATTAAAGAGCCCACCCCGAACAACCCTCCCGGCTCCCACCCCCGGCAGTCTCGCCCCCCACCCCGTTCTCCCCGTTCCCCCACCTCCCGGCCCCCGCCGAAGTCCCAGGAACCGGACGGTTTCCTGCGGGAGGAAAAGTTGGGTGCGAGCGGCCGGGGCGAGCGCAGGGAGGGGGCGGCGGGGAGCGCCGCGCACCGGGGGAGGGGGGGCCCCGCCTGGGAAGTTTCCTACCTGCGCCCAGGGGCGGCGGCACCGACTGTCCCGGGCGGAGCGGACACCGGGGCTCCGCTCCCGCCGCTCCGCTCCGTGCGCCGCCCGCGGCCGCGGGACCCCGCGCCCCCCGCCCCCGCCGCGCCGGCCCGTGGGCAACACGAGCGCACGCACCGGCCCGGCCCCGCCGCGGCAAAAAAAAGAAAAAAAAAAAAAAAAAAAAAGGGGGGGGGGGAAAAAAAAAAAAAAAGGGAAAAAAAGGGAAAAAAAAAAAAAAGAACCCTCGATCGGCGGGGATCTACGCCAAACCCCACATGATCTCTGACGTCAGCCTGCGTATTTGCATACGATACCACCGCCGGCGCGGCCGCCGGGGTCCCTCGGCGCGGCCGAAAGTTGCGCGCCGGGGCCGCGTCCCCCCCCATCGCCCGCCCGGCCCCGGCCGCGCCTCCCCCTGCTCAGCCCCACCAGTTCCCCTGGCGACCCCCCGACCCCGTGCCCGGAGCGCTGCCCGAGGGGACTCCGCTGCCCCCGTGGTGACACCGCCGGCCCGTTCCCGCTGGCATCGCCGGCCGATCCGCCGGTCCCCGCCGCACTCCCCATCCGGCTCCACGGGCGGAACCACGCGGACCCTCCCGATCCTCCGGGAGGAGCCGGGGCTCGCAGCGGGGGCGCTGCCCCCTCCCCGCCCCGGCCCCGGGCGATGCGAGCGGTAGATGTGCCGAGGAGCTTTGGACCCTAGGTAGAGGGACTGGGAGTGAGGACCCTCGATCCAGTATCGCGTGGGCTGGACATCCCTGTGTGGGAATGGCAGCGGCTGGACCCTGTTCTAGGACGTAGGAACGGGACCACTATCTCAGCATCGAATGCTTGCTATATAGAAGGCGGGGGCTGGACCCCTGCTATAGGGACAGCGATGGGATCCTGAGGGGCTGGATGAGGCTGTTGCCTTGAGGCTGCCCCTCCGAAACGGGGCAGATTACCTGGGGAGGTGGGAGGCACTTCTTCATCCTCGGCTTGTGGTTTTCCAAGCCACCCTCTTTGGAGTGGGTTTCAAGCGGTGGTTGTTTGTTGCTTTGCAGAAGGTGGTGTGTATTTCCGAAGGATGCTCCTGCAATCTCCGCTCCTCTGCTGCATCGCAGGAATACTCTCCCCGATTTAAAACTGTCGTTGAACTCTTTGCCTTTCTCCCAAAGAGATGTAGGCAGATAGAACCGAGGCTATGTTTTGTTTACTTCAATGAATTAATTAAAAGAAATCTTTTACCGATTGTATCTTGCTACTAGATAGCAGATCTTCAAACAAGCCCAGGCTAATAGGACTTAGGAGAAGAATAATCTCACTGTAACTTCAGGGGTGTGCTGTCTACGATGCGGTATCTTTGACTTGATCGCATTAGATTAATCTTTTAATTGTGTACTTAAAGATCCACAGGCTTTAAATCTCTGCTTGCTTCGGCTCTCTCCCTACCCCGTGTCACCATCGGGGTGGCCAGGCTGCAGTCCTTAACCCAGCTGAGTAACTTCGTTGGGCAGCATTTTATTTCCCTTCTCCGTGTAGGACTGGGGGACTGGCTCGTGTCTGAGTGTCAGAAGAGCTCTAAGTTATTGTAACTGCATAATCGCGGAAGAACTTAAATATGTCAAAGCAGTGTCAAAAGACTTCTTTGCAGGGATACCCTTATCTGAGTAGGCGTGTTTTTGACTGCCTGACAGAGTACAGTCTCTCTCTGTAAGTATTTGGTAACAGGATGGATTCCTTCCTCGCTGCCACCAGCCCCGAGATTTCTGCTAACTTTTCCTGTTCTTTTCAGATCGAAGCTGTTAGGCAAGGACAAGCATGGGCATGGGCATCCCCTCTGCACTTGTTTCGGGTATGGAAGATGCCCATTATAGCTTGCTGATGTTTGTCAAATTCCGGTTTTCCTCCCTAGAATTGTTTCGTCGTTTTTGTTTTTGAGGGGTTTTGTTGTGTGTGTGTGTGTGTTTCTTATTCCTTTTTCTTATAAATACTAGTGATTATATGTTGTTTAACTCTTCAGTAGATGCCCATCCCTGGAAATGTTTCTGAATTTTGAATGCTCAGAGTGGGAGGTAGAGGGGGAAGAGTTGTTTTAGGGCTCAAAGATATTTTTCCACAGGATACGCTTTTTTCCTACTGTCTTAAATTCCTTTTCTGTGGTTTGGAAAAAAGAAAAGCCTAAGTGTTAATAAGATTACTGTAGTTTTGAGTGTAAAATATTCTTGAAAGGGCAGATCAATGGAAAAGCAGGTGAAAAATCATCTGCTTGCTCTTGTCCTAACTGACACTTACTTTAAGGCCTGTTAAACTTTTTTTTTGCATTTTCAAATGCAGAAGGGTCTTTGACTGATTAGGTGATATGGCAGCTAATGCTGCCTTTCAAGTGTAAAAATGGACCATCAATGGAAGCCGGTGTGGGGTTTCAGACCTTAAAAGCACGGGTTGTTACAAAGACAGTTCTAACCTGAGACCAAAGAGATCTCTCCACCAAGTAAGGCCAGCAGTGAGACTCAGCCGCCTTCCACAAAACTGTGGATGATGTCACACAAATTAGGAGCTGGGAGGTCATTAAAAATGAGGCATAATTCGTTGTATTTAAAATGAAGAGGATGTGGGTTTAAAATTGGAGCAGTTGGTTTAAAATTGGAGCAGTTGTTATTACCATCCTGAATGAACAAACTAAGGACAACTTTTTGAGCACCTGTGTATTCAACATTATTGCTAGAGAGGCTGCTCACACTGTATAATCTAAGTCTCAGGATACATGCTTGTGTGTGACTTGGCATTTTCTCACATCAAAGTGCAAAATATAGTGCACAGAAATTGTTTTTTGAGTGTTTTTCAACTTGGTCATTTAATGCCTCCTCTGAATCTTGAGCAGTGAGACAAGCAGGCTGTGTGGTATCTCTACCCAGATGCTGTCTTTTAGAAGACTTGTCGTTCGTCTGTTAGCTTTGATTCTATCAAATTTAATTGAAGTTAAGTGAAATGATGAAAAGTTTAGTGAGGGAGGGGAGAACTGTGTTTAAGATTAGAGTTTATAATTACCAAAGCCTTGATTCCTGGGGAAATCATGCAAAAAAAAAAAGTATCAGTGATGAGTGCAATCTGAAAACTCTGAAGTCTCGATATGTAATTTGTTCATAAAAACCTAACATTAACACGATGCAGGGTAACATGACAAAATGGAAATTACTTTTACAGAATATGCAAAAGGAAATTTGCAATTTTAAATTTCTTTTGCATAAGGCCTCTCTTTTTAATTAATAACACAATGGAAGCTACACTGATTACAAAACACAGTGAATATACATGAACAATTTCCCAGGAAAGTGAGGGTAGAGCACTTACTTGCTTTAAATCTAGTGCCCTCTCTGTTCCCTTTGTGCACTGTCTCTGGATTTAAAGTGACAGCTGCTCATAAAGCCCTCAGATGAAGTTTCAAACTCGTCTTGAAATAGTACTTAGATCAGAGATAATGAACTGTGTACTGATATGTATATATATAATTTTTTTTATGATGAGGAGATGAGTGTCTGACATATGTATTGTCACATACGTTTCAGTCTTTTTCAGCTTAATGGTTTGTTTCTGACTGTTTAATCCTATGAAATTGTAGGCTGAGTCAGCATTACTGATCTAATTCCCGGTCTTGGAGGTGCAGCTCCGAATTTCTCTCTGAAGAGACTGCATAAATATCCTCAAAGGGAATGCACATCCTTTAAGAACCACAACAGAGGCATTCAAATAAAAGTACTGTTTTCTGTTGAGTGCGTGCCTACATGTTGCTCATTTTATGCTGGCCTAACCCTGTGAGATCAAGTGGAGTTTTGCCTACAAGACATAGCAGCAAGTGGGGAGGCTGTGAGCTTTGGGATTGATGTGTTTGTTTCTCCCAGGGCAGGTGAACCAGCCCTAGGCTGGTGGGCCAAGCTGCTGCCTTAGAGCTGGTTTTGGGAAGAACCAAGCTCAGCTTCCATTGCTAATTTTACACCTTGCTCCTAACTCCTCCTTCCTGTTCTTCTAAACCTACATGGGTATAGTGATTCACTGGCTCTCACTTGGTGTTTTCAATGCCAACTCAGTAGTAGAATCAGACTTTCTATACAGTCAGAGGTAGAAATTAAGGTAAAAACAAATTAAAAAGAAGTCAGCAGACAAAAACTGCTGCCTTTTTTTTCTTTCTTGAGAAGACCTTGATCATTGTGCTGAGAGCAGGAAGCTGTGCTTGACTGGTGCCGTTCACATCAGTGGCTGAGAAACTAAGTTCTTTAGCTTTGTGTGTTTGCCACTCATTCCCCAACCTGTTTTTTTTTTTTTTTTTTTTCCACTCTATCAAAACAACTTCCCAAAACAAGCTTTCTCCTTTGCTAAAATGCTTTGTCTCTCCTATCAGTGTTCTCAATTGCTGGGGTGTGCAAATACAAGCGGAAGTAATAAGCATGGATCAGATGTGATGTCTGCAAAATGAGATGTTAATATAAATGCACAGAAAAGGAAAACAGTATCAAAGTCTGATCCAGTTATAAGGGCTGATCTTATGATTTGTAGTGCCCTTAAGCCAGGGGAAGCTGTCAGAAGGCAAGAAGCCTCCCCTCCAGGATGCAGGGCTGATGGGGAAGATTAGTTGCTAAGCCTGGATGGAGAGAATCCCTTGAACACAACCTCCCTAAGCATTTGCACTCATTGCCTGAGCTTAAGATGGGTCCTGGCAAGAGGCACGCAGGCATCTGTCTTTTTCTGTTTCAAAAACTCCAGGAGAGCTGATCACTTATCACGGGAACCATCTGGCTTATTCTTAGAGAGATCAACAGTTAGTCACTGAACGAACAAGGAACAAGCTGCATTGAAGTCTGCTCTCCCCATTAAATATGAGGACTCAGCCCAAGGTCCCTGAAACACCACGTGCATTGCCTGCTGCAGGCAGAAGGGAGAGACATTTAATTCTGCCTTGAGGTTGCTGAGCTGCTGTGATGTGGAAGAGAGATGCTGTGGTGAGCCAGGGGATTCTGATGTCTCTGCAATGAAATGTTGGAGGTCATGGGAATGGGGACCTGAGGCTTTGCTTCCTCAAGGTCACCTCTGCCAGGGATGGAGAAGCCTGCGGAGGGATTAGGGCTGCATCATGGCTGTCTGGAAAGCTTGACAGCATCTGCTCTGCCTCCATTGTTTACTATTGATCTCATTTCCCAAGCACCAGGACAATAGGTGGGAATGGGTTATCAGTCGGTAAGAGAGATGCTGAGGACAAGGCCAGTGTACGCTATTGTGGGGTCAGTGCTGCTGGGCTGAGAGAATTAGGGGGCCAAGGTGTTTCACTCTTACCTTTGAGGGATAACACCTCACCTTGTCCCTGAAAGGATGCGAGCACATATGTGTGACTCTGTGCTCCTTGTGCTGTATTAAGAAGGGCCATACAACTGAGCCAACGCCTTGATAAAAACTTGTGAAGTCAGACCGCTATACCTCCCCTCCTGTCAGGCAGTTCGTGTTTTAATAAAGCCTGCGGCAGCCTCCGCCTGCCCTCTGCCACTCCCATCGGGTCCCTGCGAAGGGCGGCTGGCCCGGTGCCGGTGCCGGCGTGCTTTGAAATGCACCGATGCTCAGGGGGGCTTTGCTCGCCCACGGCTGCCCTGGGCCTCCTGTAGCCAGGCAGGCTCCAGACACTTTTGCACCTATCAGCGACCCAAAGAGCTGATGAATTCAGTGAACTTGAAGCAGCAACCTGACCTTCCCTGGGGATGGCCTGCAGATCCCACATGAATCCTGCAACCTTTGCTGAGAATGGTAGTTTGGGGATTTTTCTTTTCTTTTCGATGTTTTTTTTTTTTCTATTGCTCTTGCTAATTACTAAAGCAATTTTTAAAATTTAAATGAGGGCTTCCTCCCTCACAGCCCATCTGCTGTGAAATCACAGCGCACATCCTTTGTGACAGTTCAAGCATCGCCATGGCAACGTGCTGTGATGTGATCAGCCCTGAGTTATGACCTCACTGCGGGACTGGACAGGCCAGGTTGCTTTGGCAGAAGGAATAAAAACCAACTTCTGTATTAACAAAAGCGTGATCTGTGCTACAAGCTGATGGGATTTGACCTGGCCTAAAAGCCGGGCTAAAGCTCTCTCTGGAGCTTTTTACAGGACTTTGGTGCTAGGACTAGGGGGGAGCATCCACTTGATAAAATCATGGGGTTTTTTCCCTAGAGAAAGTTACTTTCTTTGAGAAGTCGTTTCTATTACTTTATGGCACTATTTCAATAGAAATCCTTGGAATTTTTAAGATTTTTATTTGGTTTTTTTTTTGTTTGTTTGGTTTTTTTTTTTTTTTTTCCTTCCTGTGTATCCGTAGATGGAAAGTGCTGGAGACCAAACTCCCTTTTACCTGCTTGGAGGCAGGTGTTGCATGGCTGGTGGCAATGCATACTTCACCTATGCTCCCCTGTGGCTTTGCCCCAACCCCATCCACAAGATAACAGGGCTGGGGTGAGTGGTTTGACCTTCTGAGGCATTCATCTCTCACCTCCCTGCTGAGCCTGGCGTGAAGGGTGACAACATTGCAAGCCTTTGTGGACAACTGGAGTGGATTAACGACCAAAGACCGCCCAGCAGGTGTCATATCCAGTGTTATCCATTTCCAATTAACCAAGGACCTGGTTCAGAGCCCCTAGTTCAAAGTAGGGGGGATTTTTTTTTTTTTTTTTTTTTTTTTTTTTTTTTTTTTTTTTTTTTTTTTGTGTGGTTCCTGCTGATTTTGGATCAGAATTTAACTGTCAAACTGAGCCTGCTCTTTCAGGAAGCTATTTGCACATATAACTAATTCACGGAGACAGCTTGTATATTTATCTGTACTGTAGTATGTGTTTCAGAAAGTGTCTTTATCTGTCCCTTAGAGTAGAATATAGCATCTTTAGACTGGTGGTGCAAACAGAATTGATGGGGATATTTGGCAATTCTAGAGGGACTGGTGGTGCAATTTGCCACCTCTCTGAAGACCTGGAAAGTTAACAGGCAGCCTAGTTTGCCTATTTTATTTGTTGCTGAATAGACACTGTGCTGTTTATGAGGATTTAGACAATGCATGGCTATTACATAGTATGTTTATTTATTATATTAACAAAGCTGAGAGATGTTTTGGGAAGGGGAGGAGGGAACCTGGGAAAAATTATGCACTTCCAAGTGGCACACTGAGCAGAGAAGTATTAGACTTTCAAATATTACGACTTCGTGGCCAGTTCTATAGGATGATACAATCTAGGGGACCACACTGGGTCTGCTGTGCCAAGGTCTGTATGATGATAGAAAAGCACATAGCCCTCAGTTTCTACAGGTTCCCTTGTCCCTCATGGCAGAGCTGATGCAAAGGGCTTACAGTCCTCACATATCTACTCCTCCCTTGTCCCTTTTTGAACATACAGAATCAGTATAGCACCAGTGTATTATACTGATCAGACCATTTAACTTTGCACTGATGGCTCTCTGCTTTACCTGTTGAGTCACAGAAATGGCAAATGGTTGCTGTAGCTTTGTCTCTAAGCCATTTTGGAGATATAACCTTGAAGACCTTCATAATTTTTAGGCTCACAACCAAAAGGGGGGCAGAGGGGGAGGGAATCAAGTATAATGATTTTCTCCCTCCAAAACTGTCTTTAAACATACTCCCTGGTTTAGCCTCTTTATGCCACTTTACAGCCTCCAGCAAGTTTTTACAGCTGAACTACTTTCCAGGCCCAGAAAACACAGTGCAGCCCCTGAACTATTGAAGTGCAAATGGCTTGACCGTAATCTAGGAAGATTCAAGAGAAACAGGTCAAATGTTACACTAAACCGTTATGGCAACATATTTTACCAGCAGGATGACAGAAACTTGTTTACCCTGGGCAGGTTTAATGTGAGAAGATAAAAATCTCTTTTCTGAAGGTGAATGTTATCGGTTTGCTGGTCTTTGGCTGTGCAAGCTCAAAAATAACAATCCTTCTGTAACTCTGTATGTACCAGGATCTCAAGGTTCTTAGAATATTAACTTCATGAGCTTTACTGCACACTCATATTATCATCCCCTGAGGTTATCCCAATTTACTGGTGGGAACACAGGGCCTGGGGAAACTGGAGACAAGGTCTCCGACGGCTTTGACTGTGGCCAAGCAATCATAAAAATCAATGCCAGCATGGGGGGTCTTGCGACTTTTGCCAACCCCACACAAGGGACCCATGGCACAGCCAGAACCCTGGAGTCTAAACCCACTGGCTTAGCTGTGTTGCACATCGTTCACCCCGTTGGTGACACCAGCAGGAAGGCTCAGTTGGGCTTACATATTGAGGTAAATATTTATAAGACCTGCCTGGATCTCAGCAGTGGCAGTTGAAATTTTCCTGCTTTCACGGAAAAGTGCATCTATACCACCATCAGAAATATAAAAGCAGTATCACAGTGCTCACAGAAACAAATTGGAGTCTTTATCCTCTTGGCTCAGCCAAGAGTTCATATCATCCTCTCAGTAAGAGACGTGCCCGTAGATCCTCAGCACATAGATTTTCCCTGCATGCCAGGGTAGCTCTGGGATTTTGTTTTGCTGCAAGGCCATGCTAGTAATAGCTTCTTTAAGTTTTGGAAAACTGGGTTTGCAAAGCTAGCTGCTGGATAACATGGTAAATTACAGGTTAGGTGAGGTGTATTTGCTACAGTTAAAGGGAAATGCTTTTTTCCCCTGATCTTGAAAATCGCAGAAAGGCAGCTTTCTCATTGCAAAATATTTTGTCACAGTAGCCACCTTAAGTGTCACCCTAGTCCAGTGACAAATTTATGGTGACATTTTTCAACAGAGAGGGTTAAACTCAGCATATATGCTCTCTGTAAAATACTGACTTTCCTGCACTTTGAGAGTGTCTGGGGAAAAAAGATACTGTATGTAAAACTTGATTTATAAAAAACATGTGCCTGTTGCTTCAACCTCTGGGTCCATTTACATTACAAGATACAAATTAAATTTAATGTCATGCTGCCAGCACCTGTGTTTCATCCAAGACTGAGCAGACAGGATGGGAGTTTGTTTTTCAATAGATGGGTGGCAATACAGGGGGAAGACTGGAAAAGGCAGGGAAGGGACACACTAAGAGGGTAATTAATAAAAGTATGCATTCTGCTGCCTATGAACAATAAAATTACCATCTGTTTTCAGAATGACTTCTTTCAATATTAAAAAATATGAAGATAAGGGTACCCTCTTCCCCAACACATTGAATTTATTTGCAATGGTTTTTGGAAGTCAACAATAGAATGAAAAAATAAGTGTAGATTTTCTATATGTTTTCATTAGGCTGTAATAGTGGTGCAGACCTTTCGGAGAAGTGCTGGGATCTGCTCTCTGGAGGGGAGGTGGGAGAGGGGTTGATTCCTGCCCAGGTCCTGTTCACTGCTTTTACTTATGTCTTAACATATTAATGAAATACATTTAAAAATAATTAGTATGCTAAGGCTGGTATGATGGATACCAAATTTGATGCATAGTGATTCAAATGAAGATTAATATTAGTCATATCTCTATGATTTAATGAAGGATATAATGCCACCTGCTGTGTGGTGGAAACAAATTACTGCTTCTTTGGTTGTTTTTGACTAGTTCTGGAAAAAAAATGAATTTGGACTAAACTAATTTCCCTTTAATGTCTTAGACTTGTAATTAAAGCTTCACGTGTTGCAATTAAGCATAAATACTGTGTAAAATGACACATAGGAGAGGCTTCTGATGTTAACCCACCACTTCCCAGAGGGTACAGCACCCAGCATTTTCTAGTTGAGTTCAGTAGTAGTTTCCTTTTCTTCTCTGCAGACCTAGAACATATCCTCATGCACTTCCCTGCTTTCTAACAGGTACAAAAGAGCATCCCTTGGAGGCAATAATGGCCTTTTATTCATAGAGCAGTGCCACATGGAGACGTATATTCATACACTTAGTGTGGGCAGGGGACTTGACCTGCTCCAGTCCAGGGCCAGGCTGTGTTGGTCATCTCTTTGGTGTTGCTGCACCAGCGTCTCTTGAGCAAGGGACAGCATATGAATCCAAAGGGAGAGCAATGATGCCTTGGAAGAGGTGTCTCTGCTAGGTGCAGACCACAGGGGCCATCAACAGAAGCCATTAAAACACAAACAGTGGCTTGGACCTGTTGCCATTGTGGACCTTTCTGAGGACTTGATAGAGTTTTTGGCTAATGGGTTGCACTGCAGCTCAGGATGCCCAATGTAGCCAGAGCTCCTGTGCTGGATCATGCTGTGCCTCCTTGCCATATCTAAAGGCTGAATGGCCTGACTGCTGGATGGCATATTGTATATGGCAGACTGGCAAACAGCAGTAACAAAATAATTTTGTCCCCCAACAAAATTAATTGAATGAGATTTAATGTTGCTAAGAGATTTGGACTGCATCCCTCGAACTTCAGGAGATTAGGCTGCCAAGCAGGAGGCACGGCATAGGGGCTGGCGCTACGCCAGTAAACAAAGCTTTATCAGGATGATATGTTAATATTTGTGTGTACTGTCAAATTAAAAAAAAATAAAGGGGGGGAGGGAAATGTGATGGACTGCCTCATCTGCTCCTCTGGCATAGAAATTCCCATTGAAACTTATGGTAAAAGTAATGCTCCTACAAAAACTGTAAGTGATTTAAAAACAACTTGGTTGTGGTGGAAAACAGATGCCTAATGCAGTAAGTTCACCTTCTTCTGTGGTCCCAGCAGATCTTACATGGAGAAATATTTGTCTCATGAGAAGGCCCAGAGGTCCCTTCTGAAACCAGAGTTGATTTCAGTGAGGGGCTTCTTTGGGATGCAGCAATGCTGACTCAGCAGGTTGTGGATGGCCACAAGGTCTCACTGCACGGGCACCAAGCTGGCCATGCATGGGTTCACCATCATTCGAAAACTGTGACCATGTGAATGTGAGACTGCACTTGAGGTAGAAAACCATGATTAAAAATTCAGCCTACAGAAAAAAAAAAAGTGTGAATGAGATGATAAGAAATACAGGCAGTGGTGAGACTCTTGGATTCCTTCATCTGACACCACATGGACAGGGAAAATGCTGAGAGCACAGCAGTGACGGCTGAGAAGGTATTTCTGAATCTCATCTGAATTTTGGACAATTAAAACACTGAAGCTGGTGCCAAAGTGGTTTTTCTGAATTAATTGCTGGAGAGAAGTTAAGTGGAGAAGATGATGGAGCAGATGCTGAAGGTAAGAAACAACAGGATGATTAGGAGGGAATTCCCTGTTGACTTAACTAGTGACATGTACCACGGTTAGAAGAAATGAGTGAGGATATGTGTGAGAGGTTGGAGGAGGGCCCCTGGCAGTGCTCTTGCCTGGTTCTGACTTACCCAGTGGTAGTAGGTTCTCACCTTGGAGATTTGGGGAAAGTGGATCTTAGCATGCTGGATACTGGAAACACATGCAGATGTGTGTAGAGTCATCACTCCAACTACAGCTGCCCTGAGTCAACCAGAAACTCTAGTGATGTTTTCATCTGAGGACCACTGCAGATGCAGTCCATCTGGTGACCATATCATCAAAGTGTGTCATGGACTTTTCTCACCATATGAAATCTGCACATCTGTGTAGGTTGTGGGAGGAAGGGGGAAACCTTGAGATGGACAGCACAGTTTCTACCCACCGCTATGGGGTTTCAGCTATGGTCACAACACAGGAGCTACAGCTTTCCTTTATTGCCAGTAGACAGGTAGTGCCTGGGCCATATAGATGGCCCTTTTTCCTCTCTTCCAACTTACTACTTTTGTAAGCACTTTGACAGAAATCCTGGTCCTCGTTAACAAAAATGGCAAATATCTTGTTGCCTCCAGTGGGACAGGAACTAATTCTCAGATTAGCTCTGTGCACTCTGAGCACTAGCCCTATGCACTGATTATACTCGGAACCTACACAAAAAGAGTCACAAAAAGAGAACACCAAGGTCATTTTCTGTGTAAAGCGTGGGAGTATAGGCTCCCAGTGTAGGCTGACACAACTTTAGATCACTAAGGGGATGAATAAAGCTTGGCGGTCTTGTGTAGCTTGCTTCAAGTCCAATCTGATTAAATGTTGTCCACTGTCTCCATAACGTGGTTCAGTTGTGTCTGCCTGGGTTTTAGTAGGTGAGTTTTTGCACTTACAAGATGTTCCCTCTTTGCCAAAGCCACCTCAGCACTGCAGTGAGGCACAAATGTGACATTTGTGCTGTTTCTATATCTGGGGTACAAGGCTGCCCATTCCCTAGAAGACCCAGACAGACTATGGGAGAAGGGAATGAGGAATTCAATATTGGCTTTGCTGCTGATAACTGGATGAAGATAAATATTTGTGGATGGCCTGTTATCTGGCTCTGGGAATAAGGTGATTATTCGCTCCAAGTGCTTTATCACAGTTTCACATCAGAAGAGAACTATACAGAAGGCTTATCTCAGGATTGTCTTGACTTTTGCAGATCTGAATAATTATGTGGATCCAATTAGTTGTAAGTTTTATGTTTCTTTAATGAGGCTTTTCCGTCTCAACAGTCAGTTGTTTGCACAGAAAAACTCCTCCCACTTCACATTATTTTTTATTGCTCTGGGCTTCATGTGTCTAATTTTTTTCCATAACCCAGAAGTGGTCTCTCTTGTTATATTTTGGTGGATTCAGCTTGAGTTAGTATCTGCCTTCTTGACTGCTAAGGAAACACACGTTTGCACAGAGCAGTCTGTGCTAGCATACAACAACAGGAACTAGGAAGCCTAAAGCTAAACTCAAATTCATCCTGGTGGAAACTTTATTATAGTGAATGAACCATATCACTGAAAAAAAGCTGGATTTATCTGCAAACACCACACCTTCCAAATCCATAGGAGTTCAAATGAGCTAATCCTAGCAACTTTAAGTGATGTAAGGTGACTTTCACTCCAAAAACCTTTTCTCCTGTCGATTTTCTCCATTCTTGTGTCTTTCCATACTCAACTGGCAGCATCAGCAAAAAGGGAGGAAAATAATAACAACAGCAGTCACTGCCAGAGCAAAAAAGGAAGTGTGCAATTTTTTTTTTTATTGTCCAGAGGGGGAAAGACTATGAGCAGAGAAACTTGTGTGCTGGGTTTAATCTTAACATTCCTTCTAACAAGCCTGAAGCTATATTTAAAAAATGAAACTAAATTGATGAAAACAAGCATTATATTAAAAGCATTGTCTCTGGTTTAAAAAAAATACCAGTGAAAAGTTCTTTGTTCATATTTTTCATTCTTCCTCTGGGTTGCAAGGATTGATTTGTCTCTTTGAGTGTAATGCTGGTACTGAGACCATCACAAGGGCTGGGCCGTGGAAACCAAAGCTCTTCATTTCTTTCCCATGTACTCAGCTGGGAAAGGGCTCAGTGGCCCTGTGGGGAACTTGTTCAGTCACTGACAGCCTCCTTCTGCTGGGGCATCAGGAGGTGAGGGAATGAACAGGGAATGGAGAAGCTAAACCTCCTTCTCTTCTCTCTGGTGTAATGTCACGAAGAAAGTATCGGAAGTTCTTAGTTTCACATTTTGATCTCATTCCGCATTCGGCAGCTTGGTACAGATGTGGATTTTCCAAGCCATCTGATCTGTTTGGATAATAAAAACCCATTAGGTCTTTTGGGGAAAAGCTGATATACAGTTGCCAACATTTTTGTAGATGTTTTCCAAGCACAGTTTTCCAACTGAACCCCTGAGAGTGAGCAGGCTGGGAGCTGCTGGAGGGCTGTGTGCTCATTTTCATCCATTTTTAATGTGCTTAAAAAAAGAAAACAATGTCCTTTCCTGATGACCAACTTCTCTAAAATGATACAGTTTGGGGGGTTTTCATACTGAAGATTGTCTAATAAAATCTTGATTTATATCTTTTAATCTAGGTTTTGTTTTTCTGCCAAAACATTGAAAAAGTTGCAATTTCTTCCCCATCCATGTGATGATGAGACATCCTCACACGCTCTGAATCAGGAAAAGTATATTAAAATCCTATGCTGTCTTTTTTTTTGAAAGCTGTCACTTCCCTTTGAACTCTGGGAGTGGTAGTAAGTGTGTAGCACTTCTAGAAATGACATCATGGATGCTAATCCATAAGCTCCTAACATAACTTTCCTCTCCTGTGTTTTATGGACTTCTCCCAGTGAACCAAGCTGGTTGCATTCACCACCTTGATGAGCAGTCCTCGAGCATGTTACATTCATCTTGTGGACCTTGCCGTGGTGAGAGGCTCTGATCTCTTCTCTGGTATGTCTGGATATACTTAAAAGAAAAGAGTGAGTGTTGATAGTAAGTGTGCTGATTCTGGACTCCCTGCTGCTGGCATGCTCTTGGATCTGAATCTTGGGAAACCCAGCTGGTACCCATGGGAAACACCCAGCACATGCTCTAGGGTGCACTGTGGGCCACCTTGCAGGCCTGTTGAGGGATTGTCATTTGTCCAAGGAGATGTACCCCAATCCTCTGTGCTGCATGCTTCCTTCTCACTCCCTTGTGCTGTTCTGAGTACTTCCACTACTTCTCTGAGAAATACCGATCCTTGTCCTTTCAAGTTTCTTCTCTTCCTTTGTTTTCTGTAGTTAAAAATAAAATGGAGGAATGTAAATCTTTTCTCCCTTCTTTCTTGAGATACCTTCTTCCACTGAAAGTACAAATGCAGTCTTTATAACTTCACTTCATGAGCTGGACAACTTTGCATGTGATCTGGAAATCAGCATGATAAAGTGAATGCAAGACACAGCAATGCAGATTTTTCAAAACTAAGACTGAAGACATCATTTTTTTATAAAGCTGTGTGGAGTGAGACCCATCAGAGAGCTCTCACTGACCTCAGATGGCAAATACAAACCTCAACCTCATCTCAGTAGAGAAAATAGCATAAGCGAAAACATCTTTTCCCCCAAAACCTGCTTTGTTTTGACATTATGTGTCATCTGAAGAGTCTCCTATGCCTACTAAAGAAGGAAAATTTATTTTTTAGAATTCTAATGTCGTCAGAAAATTTTTCTCTTAGAACTGAAAAACAGCAAAGAAACTTGAAATAGTAGGCAAGAAAACTTTACAAGTTATGTAGCCATAATTTACAGAGACTTTAATCAACACAATAACAATGAGGATCATGATGCTCTGGCCCCTTTTTCTTCCCTCAACTGTTCGGTTAATGGATGGGTTAATTGGTAGCTGTCAAGCTTGTGCTGAATGGACTGAAGGTGTTTTGTGATACTGCTCTGTCCACTTGAAAGCAATGTAGTGTGAGTTTCAGAAAAATGTCAATTAGAAAGCAATTTCCATGCATTCACAGCTTACTCAAAGTGTCATAATTTTGGTAGATGCTTTCTATGCTGCTTGCTCTTTCAAAGCTCATCTATTTATTTCTGTTATCTGCTTCATTGTAAACTCAAAGAGAACAGACTGTCTCCTTTATTGTATGCATGCAAAGTGCCTACTGCAGTCTGGCTTTTTCTTGTGGGGACTCCAAGGTGCTTCTACGATTAATGCGAGGATGGAAAGTTTGCACAACTTCCTTGTAGCTGCTCCGAATCATGAATGTGTGTGAGGAAGTCTCCGAGGATATTGCCTATAATAAAGTATTATTTTTCACGTTAACCATTCCATAAGAGCTGAATTTTGGCTTGTTCTTTTCAGTTTCCCAGAGTGTGTGCTCACTAAGCCGTTCTACTGCTGAGAGGGAAATTCCGGCCCTTGTGAGCTGTGCGCAGTCTGAGGGAGCAGTGGCCAAACCAGTTGTCTTTTGCTGCTTGATTTTGAGGAGCAGATTTTTTTTTTGTTTGTTTACACCTCTAAAAGCTTTCAAATCACACTATAGCTTGAGCACATCTCTCCAGAAAGCATTTAAAATAAATGAAGATGCATCTCACAGATAGGTATTTTTAGATGGTCAAGGAAAAACTGCCTTTTAAAGGACAATACTCTTTTTGCAGGTTCGTGACAGTGGTGAGCTCGTAGGGATGGAGCAGGTGAAGATTAGTAGCTGTTTAACTTCCTTTGCAGCTTAACAGTTAAAATAATGTTGAGATGGGACCTCAGAGAACTGATCTCCAAACATAATAACCCTACACCACATTTTTTTGGTAAGTCACTCATCCTCTCTTGCTACCTGAATATCTTGGCTGTGAAGTGAGGACTTGCTATAAACTGAGATAAGAGGGGAAGGGGTGTGTGCCATCCTGGAGTGCCACTGCTGCTTCTGAAACTGCTGTACCACCCTGCCCTGGGTCAGGAGTTACATAGGTGCTACCTGCCTGGAGGAGGGAGAGATTTTGAACATCTGTCAGGCAGTTACTAAGGCAGAGCTTGTTAGCTGGTGGACAAGGCTATGTGGGTTATCTGGCGAGGTCTCTGCTAGTTCTCTGCTTGGTTTGCAACTTGTCCTACCTGCACAGTGAAGCAGCTGATTTCAGCAGGTTTTGATGCTTCATTAATGAAACATCAGTGCAGTCTCACAGTGCAGTACATTGGGTGACTTTTGCAATGATTATTCTCTCAGAACTTCCTTCTGAAAGTATTCAACAAGGGCAGAAGAGCATGGTGGAAATGTGGTGCCATTTGAGAGCTGTGGTTGTCAAAATGGTTTGGTCTTGACACCCATTTAATGTTCCTAAACTGCACCTGGATTTCTCTCTAAGACCATGGTGAGAGATCCAGCTAATCTGCAGAACCACATCACTTTCAACCATTTCCCACTGAAAGGCTGAGAAAAGCTAAGATGGGAAAGCCCATGGCAGTGCAAGTAATGGGTGGGGTTGAGTGAAACCCACTTGAATGTCCAGTAATACAGAAAGTTTGAAAAACTTTGGACTAGGCTGTTACTAGAATATGGCCTAAATCACCAGATGTGAGCAAAACCAAGCAATATGTAATGAAGGCTTCTGTGGTGCTTGACTTACCCATCTCAAAGCTGTGGATGATCATGCAAACTGTATATGGTGTGGAGAGAACAAATTTGAGTGACTAGAGAGAGGGATTTGCTGTTATTGGGGCATGGGGTCAGGGCCCTTCACTCAGATTAGCCCAGATTTTTTTTTTCTTTGTATAGAATAAAGATTATACTATAAAAGCCAAGAGATGCTTAACTGTCATGTTATGAATGGCATCACTGTAATTAAATGCCTCGTTTGTTGTCTTAAACAAGTAGTTACTTAGAGAATTCATCACTGAAAAAAAAAAAATATAATGCTGTATTTTGGAGAAGGCAAAGAGGGAGACTTTACTTGCCTTCCTCCTAATCTTGATTCCACACCTAAAACTACCCCATTCCCTTAGCAGGATGTGCTGTCTTTTATGTGGGATGATTTGGGCAGCTTCCCCTGGCCTCAAAGCCTCATGTTCTCTCAGGAGCCTTGGTGGGGGCTATGAATATCTTAGTCTCCCTTTGCAGATGGATGCATCAAGTAAGAAATCTTGCGGTTCAATGCCATGACTCAAATGCTGCATCACGGTGTAGCTTTGAGCCTTGTGTTTAGGTGACCTGCTGTCCTATGAACTCAGGCCTCTCATTTGGGAATTCACAGTGGGAGTGGGAGCCCAAGGCTGGGATTTGCAGACATCTGCTCAGGTGGAGGGAAATGCCCAGGTTTCAAGTCATGCTCTTGTGCAAAGCTAGTTCCTAGCTGTGAGTAGGGCTCAGTCTTTTCTCCTGACATGTGCAGGGTGTTCCTTGGATGAATGACAGGACTCTGGTCCCTGTTCTTCATGGCTAGTTTCTTTTCCTGCCCCAACCCCATCCCCAAGGTAGGTACCTATCAATGGGTCTTAAGGGCAGCCTCAATGGTCTCCTTGGTTTCCCCTCTGGAGCTGCATGTCCCCATGACCTCCATCTGATTGCACATAGCATTTAGCCTCATGCCAAAACATGCCTCGAAAATGCAAAAAGTAGGAGAAACTTCCGGTCTGAAAGTACCCTATGGAGCTACACCCCCAAATTAAGGCTATTTAGCGGTTGAGTGTTGCAGTTGAGGCAAATTCCCAAGTGTCAGGAATACCTGAATTTTAGACACTGCTGTTAGAAGAAGTAGGTTAGAAGCTCTCATTTTCTTACAAATCTACACCCAAAATGACTTTCTGAGATGAGGAAAAACCCAGACAGGCTTAGGGTTTCTTGCAGGTGAAGAACAGCTTCTTGGTTTCCATCTCCCCACCTTTTTTTCACCGCTTTTTTTTCCCTGTCACTGTTCAATCAGGGCCGAATCCTTCCAGCTGCCCCATGGAAGGCTGTCCCAGGTCCAACACTCATGCCAGTTGAAACCAATGGGCCTCAGGCTAAGCATCTCATCTTGAGACCCTCAAAGTTATTTAGACTCTCATTGCCTGAGATGAAGGATGGCTTATCAGGGATGCTGTGCATGGGAGGGAAGGACTTTGGCACACAACACAGTTAAAATTCCAGATGAGTGGCATTTAAACACTTGGGCACGATCTTTGGGGATCACATATGAACCTGCAATATGGAGGAAGGGCACCTAATCCAGTGTCTCCATGTCCATCTGAACAGCATCCTGCTCTCCAGTGTATCCCTATCCCTTGGCTTGCTGACTGCATCCTTGCAGAGAATGCTCATTGTCCTGTCATGCAACCCACTAGGGGAGACAAGAAGGAATACCGGTCCCAGCACTGGTCTGAGGGATGTTGCCAGCTCCTGCCTGACCACTGGACTTTGTACTGTTGGTCACACCTCTCTCTGCCTGGTGGCACAGCCAATTTTCCACCCTCCTTACTGTACTCTTATCCAGCCCACATTCCACCAATCTGATGATAAAGACATGATGGAAGACTGCGTCAAAAGTTAAGGGGTGCAACATCCCCTGCCCTCTCTTTGTCCAGAGGGCTAGTTGCCTCATCATAGGAAACATATTTTTACTAGCTCAGGAATGGTTTGGCTTAGCTGTAAGTTCAGTCAACTTTGCACTGGACTCCCTCCACCCTTTAGGATGTGGTATTAGTGGGGATCAAATTCCTTCTGTCTCCCTGCCTCCCCTGGAGTTGACATTCCTCCAACATATGCTCATGCTGCTGTAAAAGCAATTGAACCTGGAACTGAGCGACTGACTCCCAAATATTCCCTCCAATTATCCAAACCACTTGTATTCTGGGAAAAATACAGAGTATGACATTCAAGATGGAATAATTATGTAGTGGAGTCTTGCAGTATTTATGTGAAAGGTTATTACACCAGAGCTCCAAATGTTAACAAAATCACCTCAAGAGTTTGCATGCAGGGTTTGCATGTCTGTTTCCCACTCTCATAATGCTCACTCATATTTATATGCAGACTTATATGGGTTTTTATTGCTGATATCCTTCTCAATAATAGATCATTAGAGTTTTATGGTAGATCTTTTTGGCACAAAATCAGCTGAAAGTTTGCCACTACATTTCCGGATAGAAGATGCTCTTTATATCATGTTGCTGTATAAATCTTGGACAAAGAGATCAATGTGGGAGCATCAGGCATGGCACTGGGTCAGAGACCAGTTTTTTGCAGGACTTTTACAGCCAACAGGACAGAGTTTGCTGCGAGAGTTACAGTGTCTTCTCTCAACTGGATGCAACGGCATGACCAAAGCTACAGGAGAGATGGGATCTTCAAACGTAGTTTACCCTGAGGCACTGCAGGCTGGGAAATGCAGGAACTCATATCCCATATTTAGTTGAAGAAAGGCAGGAGCACTATAGGCAGTGATGTGGGTTCTCCCTGCTCTTGGTGAGGTGGGACCTGCCTTAGTGCAGAGCTCTTCCCATGTACTTGTGAGACCTCATATGGGCACACTTCATGCAGTGTTAGGCAACATGCCACGTGAATCACTTTGCAGAGGCTGGAAAAATGTAACAGCATATGGAGCTGAGTTTGAGGAAAGAATTGAAAACAAACCTCATAATTTGAGCACTTTCCTCCCATTACAGCTGTTCACATGTGCCACTGACGCTTGATATTGGCCTCCCTGCTCACTGGGGAGATACCTGGACGCTGTCAGTGGAGCACTTGCTCTCCAGAACCCTTTCACCACCTCTGTTTGCAGCTGCTCTGGACGAGGAGTGGATTCTGAACTGACCTGAGTAAAACATAGTATTTTCTTCCCTTCACAAGCTTCATGAACTTCTTGGGCAGCATCCCCACAGCCTCTGAGCTAGATTAAGTCTAAATCCAGCAGCTGTTAAATAACTTGCACTGAGTGTGTTCAGCATGACTTGACAAAGACCCCTATAAGCAGGCTGGGACACACTATAAACCAGTTTCTGGTGGACGCAGCATAGACACATACACATCTGGTTAAAACACCATAATGCAGCCCAAGCTGGCAACACAGCTCCAACCAGGAGATTCGTCTCTTTCCCCAAGAAGCACAAAACCTTGCAAGCAGAGTGGAAACCAAGTGGGTGGCAGTCCTTGATCTAGTTAGGATGCTATGAGGATACAGGTCAGGGGGGTGTGTTACACCTGCTGCTACTGACTTCACATATAACACTAGCTAGCTGATCTCTTTGGACCTCAGCTCTCCAGCCATAAGAGGAGAGAGGAATAGTGCTCTCTGCCTTAGCTGTTTGCACTCTGACTTCTGCAATGGGCATATTACTTTACCCGAGGACATCCAAGACTTACTCTGAGGATAAAAGCTGCAAGCACGTTAAACCATCTTAGAAAGAAACCAACTTCAGTACAGAGAGGCAAACACAAGAGTTAGAATAGAATAAACTCACCTAAAAGTGGGAACTCAGCAAGAACTGATGGACTAACCCCATAGCACATTAAAGATACATCTGTTTAAGGCTGTCAAGCAGTTCCTGTTGGGGCATTTCCTTTGGTCAATCTGCCACCCAAGCTGTGAATATGCACATCCGCCTCTTGTCTCCAGCTTGGAGCCCTGGCGATCACAGAAGCAATCTTTGTGCTGTAGGAAGACCGTGGCTAAACACATAATTTCCTGCTGGTTTTTGCCTCCTCTCTCAGGGCATTGTCATTGCACTGGTCTCTGCATCCCCATTAATGAATGGGGCTGGTGGGGAGTTAATTGTCCTCTCTCAGGGGCTGATTTGAGATGTGGGAGTCCTTGGAAGTAACTCACTAATTTTACTATTCCTGACCCAATGCTCTTGGGATGTCTTTTTTCTATTTCCTCCGTGTGAAGTTAGTTACACAGGGCCAGCCCAGCACCTCCTCAGGATATGGGCCTCAAAATGCAGCTCTGGGACACATGGTGACATCATTTATTGTTTCCCTGTCAGATGGGACTAGGGGAGACAGTTTCTGGGACTGCCACAGGGCCCAGGGCTGGGAAAATGGGACAGGAAGGGGGTTCCCCAGCTTCTCTGGGTGGGCTGTACAAGGGGCAGAAGTGCCTTCCAGGCTCTGCTGTTGCCTGGAGCCCTCCTGTGGAGCAGTCACCTTGCTGATCCAGGGACGGGATTAGCCCCTGTTGGGGACAAGGCTCATTGGCTTATTTTGAACTTCAGAGAGGCTTTTTTTGAGAGGCAGGGATTTTTGCTTAGGTTGCTCCCTGGAAGTGGCCCTGCAGCCCCAGAGTTACTTGGCTAGGCCAGGGTTCCTCATTGACCCTCACACCTGGGCTGGGTCTCAGTTTCTCTGTACGGACCTGAGAGGATGGACAGTCCCTGCCTTTTGCAGATACGTGGAAGGATCAGTTCCCTAAAAAGAAGTTGTCTATCTGGAGCTGGCCCTTATATGGTCAACAGAATGCTACTGAACAGGTGTATGAGGAATCCCCTGGACAGACCTCCAGAGTGATCAGATGAAGAACAGTGCAAAACCACATTTTTTCTCTCCACTTCCTATAAAAGGAATTGAAGGTGATGAAGAGTTGTCAACACCTGTGCAGGAGCTATCTGCCATTAGGTGAACTGATTCCCATCATTGTGCCTGAGAACGTGGTGAGGTCTGAGCAATCTCTACCCTTGCTCTCACTCTGAAGAAGAGTTCTTCATGCTAGAGGCCCCACTGTAAAGAATTAGGTGTTAATTTTGTTGGCTACTGCTATATCCATGATTATTCTTACTCACTATGGGCCCTGAGCCAGCAAAACTTGAGTGTTTGTTTAATGCCTAAATGGGAGTGGGATAGTTATGTACTTGAAGTCATTTAGTAAATGCTCTGATGGAGCGAGGGGTGCACAAGAATTAGCTGTGAAGTTGGTTGCAGTAAGTAGAAGCCAAGGTGGAATCTGGCCAGGGATTCTCTCACTCATTTCCTTATCCCAGAGCACTTCACTAAGCTTAATGGGCAAAATACAGCCAAGATATTCTTTCCATAGTCTAAGTTTTCAACTAAAAATGTCTGTACTACAAGCATTTTTTTCCTTTAACGCAGATAGGCTTCGCCTTCTGCCATCTGGGACACATACAGACCTGGTAAGTCTGATCATGGCTGTGACGTATTTTCCTTTGTTTCCCAATATAAATTTCTAATTTTTTTCCCCAGTCACTTTCTGTGTCTGATATTTGAGTTTGTGCAGGAAGATGTTTCATCTTGACCTTTTTGAATAGGGCAGCACTGACCCTTCTGGTGTCCATCTTATTTTCAAACAATTGGAATGAATCCCACCAATTTTTGCAGGGATGCAAGTCATCCATGCAGCAGCAGCTGAACTGCCATGAATTACAGCCAGATATGCTACAGATTCCTGAGACTGAAGCCATTTTACTCTAGTACCCTGTGTTGCAAATGGTACTTATTAATTTTCAACAGCTTGTGAAGCCGTTGCTGGAGCTTGATGTTTGGACTGTGGTTTGTTGCCAGAGGTGGTCCTGCTTCTTCCCTACCTCTCCAGTGCAGCTGCCTGCATGTATCATAGCCACAGGACAGAAAAAGCCTATGGACACAGCAAAGCCCTGACCCACCAGAATTACAGGAATTGTTTTTCTGATACATGGACAAAATCTCAAACACAGCAAGAGGATCCTGTCTGATAAGCAGAGGGCTCTGATTTAGTTCTTGTGAAAGAGAACCTGGCTTTCACAGAGCTGTCTCTGCTCCTCGCAGGGCTACGTTGGCCTCAGGTGTCAAGGCTCTGCTGGTGTAAAATGAACAGTTATTACACCAGAGGCCTTCAATCTGCAAGTGCAAATGTGACACAAATGGGTCTAATGTGCATGGGGCTTGTAATGGCTGACAGCTTAAGAGCTGCACTATGAAAATATGGTCCTCTGTGACCCATTTTCTTTACTTGGCTTTCGTTTACTTTCTCGTACACGTGGGGGAGATTAAGAACAGAGCACTTACTGCTCTCCAGCATTTGTGCGTGGCTGATGCTTTCTCTTTCTACATTAGGAAGAAAGGAGGGGCTATCACAGAGCTCCGCTGTAGATTAACCAGTAGGCTACATGAACAGCAAGGAAACTTCTGGGTTTCTGCAATGCTGCAAGTTGTGCCAGATGATTTTTACCATCATCTGAAGTCTCAGATCTGAGCACCTACAAAATAACCAGGGCAGACTGTGAACAGTTAAATGGTGCTCTGCACATGCTGTGTGCCCCCCTCTCTATTGACTTTTGAGCACTAATGAAGAGAGCACTGACTCAGAAGGGCCAGCTACCAAAGTGTAAGGCTTTCTGAATGCTGGAAGCTGTCTTTGCTCTCTGGTCTGCATCTTGCAGCAGGCACATGAGAACGTTGTGCTTTATTACGCATCTGGAAAAGAGTTGAAGTGTATTTCTGTGAGCACTTTACAGGTGTGAATGAGACAAGAACAGTGTTTAACTGTTCTTGTCCTCTTGCCACGTAGTTAAGATTGCTTCTTCCTTTCAAAGACATAATATCAAAATGTCACTAGGTACACTTTCCTGGGAAGGCCAGTTTGCTGAAAAGACTGAAGCTACTGATGCCTTCCCACTAATGCCACAGCAGCTGTTTCTCTGATTGCCAGTCTTTCCCCTGCCTTTTCTTCCTGAGAAACACAAACACAAATATTACAAGCTCATATTACTTGCAACTGTTGAGAAAAAATGACTTAAGAAGAGTGGTCTTGCTTTCATCTCTGTATATGCTAGTTTACAGAGGCTGTTAATACAAAGACAATTGTTACAATTTCTCTCAGTAAAGAGGGAAACTTGCATCTATCCATGGAGATTTTCTTTCTAATATCCTACTGCCCATCCCACTGCTCCCATCCCACAGTGCCCTGGTCAACCAGTAAGCTGAGCAGAGGATCAGACTGAAAGAATGGTCAGGCTGTGCAGACATTGAAGCAACGGATCCCAGGTAAGTTGACAACATGAAGTTCTGGAAGTCTGTAGTACAAGAGCCTTCGCAGAGCAAGGGAACTTTAGTCCAGGTCTGATGTGGTTTTGCCTGTCTGAGTATTGAAAATCTCCAAGTACACAACCTTTCTGGGCAGTATTCTCCCATGCTGCCTACACAGTCCAACCTGGTCCAAGCCTGTCACCCTTGTAACTCCAACCAGGTAGCTGCTGACCTCTGTTAGGTCGCCCCTTAGTGTCCTTTTGATCAAACTGAACAGGCTCATCTCCCTCAGCGTCTCCTCCTAGATCTTGTTCTCTGAGCTCCAAGTGTCTTCGACTGGGTGGGGCCAAGACCCAGACCCAGCAATCCAATACCCAACAGAAGAGGATAATTACTTCCCTCAACTGGGAGCCTTGGTGTTCCAAAGAGAACTAATAATACATCTTGTTCGTTTCCCCTGGAAATTCTCATACATTGCTGGCTCATAGTCACCACCCTTGGATCCTTTTCAGCATCATCCCATCACCGTCCAGCTGATGATGGAATTGGTTGCTACATCGAAATTGACACTCAGCTACGCTGGGTAACCAGTTGTGCAGGTATTTGGGGACTCCAAGGGAGACCCCCATGGCAGCAGGGTTGGACTAGATAACTTAGTCCTCTGGAAAGCACCAAATAAATTCCCCTTTTTCTAAAGGAACATGGTTAAAGACAATAAGTTTTAAGTTTCTATGTGTTGAGAAACCTTTTGCTACTCCCATTAATGAGTCAAATTTGTAGACTATAATATGATATGAAAACTAGAAGCAAAAGTACTATCTGATTCCTAGTTTTTAGGGAATTGTGTTTAGCTTAGTTTGGCATGATGTCTGCATCATCCTGGTTTAGAAATTTTAAAAAAATCCATCTAGATAATAACTTTTGCTGCTGTCCTGCTCAGTAAAATTAATGTTATTCGTTACATTTAAACAACAGTTAACTTGTCATTCCCTTTGGCAATTAAGTCTTATCCCTTAGGGGTACATAAACACACACATTTGCAGTAAACAAAGGCTCATGCCAAACTTACATAGGCAAGTAAGAAAAGCATAATGTGAACTGCTTTTGTGATACCCTTAATGACCAAAAGACTTTTCCTCTTAAAACCCTTCCACTTGCAAAAGCACCAAAAGTGGGTCTGCAATAAGCCTTAGGTACTGACGCTGAATTCACTTCCTGGAATGTAGAATTTATTAAAGTGTCTTAATTTTTTTTTTTTAACAGATTTCATTTCAAGATTGAGATGCCCATTTTAATGAGCTAGTGATGAGATGTCATTAGTTGTTCCACTGCCAACCTTCCATTCAATAATTAGCCACCCCACTCATAACATTTTTCTTGATCCTATCAAGCTTGTATTCACTTTGATTGGATAGAATATTCATTGGTAGAGGCTGTGAGGAGGCACATAATTCTATTTATGTTCATCCCTTAAACTATTTCTGCAGTTTAAGAGATCTAATAATTCCAACTCTCTTTCACCCATGGTTGTTACTTAATTTAGTAAACTCTCATGCTATATTTTGTGAGAAAAACTGAAGACTTTCCCTCCTGAAATGATCTGCTCTATTCTTTACTGTTAAGAAAGTATTCTGCAGATTTAAAGGTATTCCCAACTTTTTCATGATTAAGAATATAAAGTTTAAACCAGCCATGGAAAAATTACTATTTTCTTTTTTTTTTTATTCAGTGAGAATAAAATCTCTGAGGAAACCCCTGTAATATGAATAACTGTGTTCCTTGGAGTGTTTCTCATCTGATCGGGTGAAGATATGTCTGTATCTGAGCACATCATCTAGAGCCTCTATATACCCACTAAATAGCAATAGACATGTCCATGATGCAGTTCATGTCATCACAAAGAACCTGCCTAAAGTAGTTGGTGTGAACTGCTATTTTCTCTCCAGTGAAAGTAAAGTGGTATCATTTGTCCACACGTATGCACCGAGTGTCATTTGAGATGCTGCAGTGCACTTACCAACACATACATGGGGCTGCCAGATATGGTATAGCATCTAAAGAACACCTGTAGCCATTTGGAATTGTAGCTGGGACAGGCATCTTAGGTGGCACTAGGTGCCTGTGTTAGGTGACTGAATCAGGACAGCCTACATTAACATGGTCCAGGGTGCTCTGGGATATCAGCTTAGGAGATCTTGCTTGACCTCTGACACTGCTCGAGGAGGAACTGGACATCTCATGGGTGCACTGTCATGTCATCCACCCCTGTGTAGATCTACTGGATGCCCTGGAGCATATCAAACATTACATAGTTATATTTGTCCAACAAAATCAAGTCCTGGAGCTGACTGCAACGTGAGCGCACTACTAATGCACCTGTGGACAGCTAAATTTTTCCCTATGAATCTGGAGTTGAATTCCACCCCAAAAGTTAGGTACCTCTAATTCCCAATCTTTCTCACAGTTGGTTATTATTTAGGGTCAAGTACAAAGGACCTCCTTGCATTGATCTTGCTTCAGAAAATGTCTGATTGCTGGTAGAGCTCAGTGCAATGTAGCATTGCTGATATATGCATTCCACTGGAGAGGATGCCTGCAGTCATTCTTGGGTGGTGGCTCACTGAAAAGCTCTGAATTACCATGGTAGAGACTATTTGTCTGTTCTAAATTAAACATTTTGCAGTAAGAACAGAAACCTTCCCTTGGGACCTGCTGAAGTCTCCTACACAAAAAGATATGCATGATTAGTTTGCTTTGTACCTGGGAAGTGGTCTCAGTGAAGACAGAGGGACTATTTGCAGTCCTGGTTGAGCAGGAGTTTTGGGCAGATGATGCCCAGAGGCCCCTTCCAACCTCAGCTGTCCTGCGGTTCTGGGATGCAATCATTATACAGAACTGGACTCTGTCAGACTGCAGTGGGGTCAGTACAGCTGAGGTTTAAAATTGGGTACGTGCATGAATCTTTTCTGAATCAGGATTTATAAAAGCCCAAGTGGAACATAAGTCTTCCTTGAGCTGGTGTAGAAGGAGCAAGGCTGTGCCTGGCTTCCACTTAGGTTCTCAGATCCTGCTGATCTTACTGAGATTTCCATATCTATAGAGTAGTTAGTAATGCAAATGTGTCTTTGAATCTGGATCTGATATCAGAAAGGATGACAGCTGGAGCCTACCTATCTCTTGCTAATACTGTTTTTATCCATCACTACTAAATTAGTTTCTACATTAAAGCTGTTTTTACATTTTTTCTCTCTCAGATTTTAGCGGTTTATTACTAAATCTCGCTCTTTTGGGATAATCCAGTCATTAAAATTAGGTTTAAGACTGAGATTTAGCACAGAGCTTAGTGCAATCCATATCAGACTATTGTATGATATTTTAAAAGGTTTCCTCTGAAGTACATGGGACTTGCTGTGCTAAAAAAGCCAGGATAGTGAGGGTAAAAACCTACAAGATAAGGGGGCTAATGTGTATGTCTCAAACACCAACAGCTGGATGGCTGTGGAGCCAATTAAGGAGTGTAGGTAATAACAACCAAGGATTGTTGGTAATAACAACCAAGGATTGTTGGTAATAACACACTGTGAAGGAGAACAGGATACGGCTGGAGAAGGGGGCCATATAGAGGTAGGACAGCACTTTTCTCTGACAAATGTCCTTGTTGTGTCTCCTGGGCATAAGCACAACACAGTACAGCACAAGTGCAGGAATGAGGTTGAGAAAAAGGTACTGACTGTAGGGGGGGATAAAGACCACAAAAGACCCCACAGTCCTCTGACCTGTTTCCAGAAAGGGGTGGAAGAACAGACTGTGCATGGTAACTATTTTGCATAGAAAATGAAAAACTTATCTCCAGGATGTGGAAAACTTATCTGTACAAAGGTACCCCCAGAAAGCCCCGTGTGCTTGCTCTGCATGTTTACCTCAAGACTCTAGACATCCCAGCTGCATCGGTTCTGGAGCCAGGACTGGTGGTCTCTTTTTCTCTCTTTCTTCTTTTTTTTCTCTCTCCCTCTTATTAGTACATCTGTCTCTCTCTTTCTTTTCCCTTTCACTGTACCCCATTATCCAAACCCCACTGTCATGTGCTTATATAAGAGGTAATGTATCAATTTCCATGCCAAGTGTGTAATTTACTAATACAGCTCTGTGAGGTTTTGTGGACTTTCTGACTTTAGTCATTCCTTTCGACTATGAACATCCAAGAATCTTGGGTACTCCCTTCCCCTTAAGAGTGGGACATCACAGTGAGCTAATGGATCACTGCTCTGAGCCAGGATAGCAGCCCTAGGACAATTTTTGACCAGCCCAATGAGCTCCCTTGTATATCACAATCATAGCTTAATATGAAAATATGATTTCTATGTGACTCTGTAGTCTGTTTGTCACTTTAGCTGGCACACAGCAGACAGAAAAGACCAATATCACCTGCATTTGATTCACAGCAGTTTACATGGGTTCTAACACTGGTCTGGAGCCTTCAAATTAAGGTAGGGATTAGTGGAGAGACACCATGGGGACTCCAATCAAACAGACATCACAGAAAGAAGTAACAAAACAAGTCAGTAAATTAACTCTGACTCTCCAGACAAACATCTAAATTAATAGATACCAGTATTAATATGCCAATAAACAATGACTTTTTTAAATAAAAGGGAGTGGAAAACAAAACTAGTGTAATTGGAATATTTACAGTTTCACCTGATAATTTTTTCGCGAGGACTTTTATGACAGTAACAACAAAGCCTCTGGCCAAAATCCATCTTTAACCAAGTCAAGACACACTACAATTGATGTAGGATGCTGCAAACCTGCAGTAGCACTTGGCTTGGATAAAACACCCCTGTGAGAATAGTGAAACAAGCTGCCTGGGGAGCTTCCTTCGTTGGGGAATTTTTCCAAATAGGTCAGAAAAAGATGAGCTGTGAGGATTCTTATGCAGGATTGCTTCTGCTTCTGTGTTGTGTCTCCTGGGTTCCCAAAGCCTCACTGGGAGAACGACTCTCTGCAGTCTGCAAAAGAGCTTTTGAATTGCAGTATTTCTTTGAATTGGGGTATTTCATGGTGGTGCAGCCCCCAAACTGATAACCTAGTGAAGGCCAACACAGTTGATTTCTAAGTCCTATCACAGTCTCAATATTTAATGAATAATCATTGAATTAAACATTAAATTTTCTTTCATTTTACTGCCACTGGACTTGACGATATACAATAGCAGGGCTTTTTCGTAATTTTTTTTCCCAAGAGTTGCTTGTTTAAATACATCAGTGTACTCCTTCAGTTTTTCATTCTTACGTGACTTTCTCCTTCGTGTTATACTTCTGTAACCATAATCCCACACTGATGATATTGTTTTTGATTATCCAAATTAGGACGTGAACATGCAACATCCAGGGGAGCTGTGAGCAAGAGTACAAATGTGAGCAGAGCTATTGATTTCAGCAGGGCTGTTTAACGTGAAACACCTTGGAAGCTGGCAGAAATGTCGTGCTGAGCCCAAAAACGCTTTGTCCTCATGGTCTGAGCTTTGCCTACGGATTCTTCTTCCTCAGAGGACACACTGGCTTCAGGGGACCTGCCTGGACATGGAGACCTGCAGGAAATTGCTGAGTGGCATCAATGGGCCCTTGTGAAGAGGAGAAACTGAGGAAGGAGTGTAGTCCTCTCTTCTCACACAGGGATGCTTACTTTCAAGTAACATACAAAATCAATTTTTTTCTGAAGTTTTAAGACTTGGATGCCTATGGCGCAGGAGTGCCATAGATGATCATTAAGGCCCCTTCTGACCCATTTCATTCTGATTCATTCTATGACTATGATTCGATGACAAGAGGCAGTGTCTTTTTCTGCAAGCCACGTACTCTTTCCCTGGCACTTCTGCTTTCTCTTTTACCTTGCCATGCTGGGGCTGTTTTTCAAGTTGTATCCTTTGCATTTCTGTTTCCTTTGATCTCCCTGTTTATTACTTAAATATGCATGTTCACAGAAGAATATCAAGCAAACCCCTTTTGCCTTTTGTATGCACTTCTCTGTTGGGTGATGACATGTACCATTTTTAGACTGGAAGTGGTTATTATTTCAGCTATCCCTTCATATAGAAGAGTCTAGCTTTTTTTCTTACAACTCCTAGAAAATCAGGAAATTGTTACCACAGACTTTTAATCTAACACATAATATCAGGGTTAACAGAATTGATATTGGCTGTTCTATTGAAATATAAAACAATATAAAAATTGCTAAGTTTGTTTCTTTTGAAAACTCTTTACTGGATTACAGCTACTGTGGAAGTTAATGTATGTAGTCCAATGTATAAATTATAAAGCTTATTTAAGTAGTATAATAAAATAAAATAATACTGAGAGTACCTTGGGATTTGCAACAAAATCCCTCCAACACAGTCAGTTTAAGAGGTGGTCACAATTCTAATATATACTGTACGTGTTTACAGCTCTATGTGAATTTCTGTGGGGGGAAGGGTGGGTATTCCTACTTTGCTGATACTACAAAATGTGATTTTTTTTCAGGGTTTTATAGAGGTTCCACTTCATTTTTTAGATAATTCCTAAATTGTGATGGATGTAAGACTGAATATTTTGTTTTATTTCATTATTCCTTGGGACTCTCAGTTTGCCCTGATTGACATTGCTGGAATTTCCAAAGTTCAAATTACAGAGTAGAGAAAAATATGCATAGTGCTGAAGGGATGATGGATTTTGCTCTGACTCATTTAAAACAATTTTCTTTGCCCTAAAATCCTAGTTTAAAAATGGTGATCTAGCTAATTCTCCTCAGGAATTGAAATCTATGAGTTGTTCTGATTTACGCCTGTGCAAAAGATTCCTTGAGCCCTTGCAATGAGCAAGAGGAAAGTCCCACCATCCAGGATCAGTTCAAAAGCAGACTGCAGCAGCAAGGGAATTTGTCATCATGTGGCTCCAGAGACCTTATGGAAGTCTCCCCAAGTACATGAATTTTAATCTATTAAAATTCTGGGACAGAGAAATTATTCTTGCAATTATCCAGAGAGAAAATCACTGTTCCTCCAGTCTAATCAGAGAAACCACTGACTGCAGAGGAAGAATCCAACAGTCAGTGACAGCACTAAGCTTTTGACTATGTCAGGACTGGTTCTTCCTCTGTTAATATTGATTGTTTGACAGTCATTGTCACCTTCCACCAGGACATCCTGCCTCACTCTGTCATCTTTCACCCCAGCCTCAGTTCAAGAATGGATTTTACTTTCTAGTTTCTCTGTTTAGGAAACACAGTGAGTAACAAGGCATTCTGTCAATAAAATGTGCTATATAGCAGACACTCATTCTGGTTTGCCTCCAGTATGTTGTGTGGTTATGTTTTCACCATTGCCTTGTTGATTACCTCTATTTTAATGCGGATCTAAATCAACTTCTTTAACTGGTTTATCTTTTTAATTGTGTGCTGTTTGGATCTTGTCCAGTAATGTTATGCCACCCAAAATGGATGAGTATACATCCTATTGACATGTGTGCCCTGCAGTAGCCAGCAGACAGCTGGAACTGGCTGTCCAGTCTTTGCATTTCATCAAAACACAAATTCACAGTTCTAGATTTGTCTCTGCTGTTGCAATGCAAATGGGTCACTTCAGGCTGGAAAGAGTTTGTACTGACATTTTAGTCAATAGAGAAATTCTTGTTTGCTTTTGTAAGGTCAGTTTATAAGCAGAGGGTTGCTTTAGTGGATATGTATTTGATATTTTTGTTCCTAATGAGACCTTCCACCTTTTCCTTATCAGAATAGTGTGATTGATTTTCTTGCTCTTGACTTATCAAGTGCTGACTTCTGTCTTGTGCTGCCTCCTCGAACTGCAGAAAAGGAATGAGCTGGAGACTGCTGCTTCTGGTTCCTTCTTTCTGGACACAATTTTCATCAATACAGTGAGAAACTGGAAGAGACCTGTGTTTGATATGGCAGATTTCTGCTGCTTGGTAGTTCGTCTGTTGCTGGAAAAGATTAGTGAAGGCAAAGCATCCTTGAACTGTGTACAGCCCTATCTGTAGGCTGTGCATGAGGAAACTTAGAACAGCTCAGCTGGGCATGGCAATATGTGGTCTGTCATTGAATGGCATGCATTCTGGAGTCTCAGGAAGGTGAAAATCTGTCCCCAGGGGACTCCGGGAGGTTGTGTCTGCATTGTGGCATGGAGGTGGGGCAATGGGTCCTGGCTTAGTGCTAGTCTGGGTGGTCTAGACCCCCATGTCAGTGACAGGCTGCAGTGTGAGGTTGCTGGGGTCTTGAGGTCTTGTCTCTGTGGCATTCACACCCTGGCTCCATTTCACCCACCAGAGAGCTGAATGGTGTCAGACGATTTGTGTGAGTTAAAAAATGGGTGTCAGCTTACTGCATGGCCAGTGATTAAGTTTTTACATGTCCCTGCAGGAAAACAACTATTAATTAGATGAAAAAGGACTTTATTATGGAATGCTGTTGCATCCATCCACATTGCTCCTTTTTGGTTTTGTTGCAAACTGCTTTCTCCAGTGCTGTTTCTGCTTCTCCATTTATAATTTTATGCTTGACTCAATATATATTGGTCTTCCAGAACGAACACTATCTGTATGTTCCTCATTTTTCTTTCAAAATGCAGTTGGAGTCCTGAGGGGCAGTCACAGTGTGCTTGTGAAGCTCTGGAGAGGGAGCAGTCTGTAGCTAAGGAGATGGTTGCCACAGAGGGCCCTGTAAGCCCGTGCAGGGATAGAAGCTGCTCCATCTCACTGGAACTGCCAAGGGAGAATTACTGTGCTCCTGTTTCAATGAACAGCTGGCACACTTTAGTATTTCTATGTACATCATGTCACAAAAGGTCCTGTTTTGTCTGTTCTTTTAATTACTGGAGTGCAGGGCACAGAAATAAGCTTTCCTTTAGATTAGGAGGATCCACATCAGGACAGAAGCCCCTCTCTCCAAGGCAAAGAACCCACCAGTGGCCTTTCCCCATTGAGCCACTCTACCAGGGTTGGGAGCAGGGAAACATATACATACCTTCTTAGCGTGGATCTGCAAAAACCTCATTTTATTCAGGCTGTTGTTTGTTTTTGTTAGACCCAGACTTGGCCCCATAACAGCTGCTATCTGCAGTAAAACATTACTGATCTTCCCCTTCCTGTACTGATACATGCAATTAGAATTTATTATTGCAACCATTACCTTGCTGACTTGTCCATTCCTAGAATCACACATGACAAGGATTTTGAAGGACAGCAACAGCCCAGCTGGAAAGACATGAGAGCTGCATTTGCAGCAGTACAGCTGACATAGCAGCAGTGACACAGCCAAAATTAAATCACTGCTCCAGGAATACTTGGCAGCAAAAGCCCAGATTGGAAGTACCCAACAGGCCTGGTGACATCACAGGTACCTTTTTCTGGTCCTAAAAAACTCCAGAACACTGTGGGAATCTCATGTCGTAAAATGTGATGTTCTTCAAAGTGTTCTCCCATGACTCATTTGTTTTGGGTGTGGTAACATCCCTCTCAGTGTACTACACACTCATTATTCTTCTCCCAGTGGAGAATGTCCATCTTTGTAATTATTCAGGGATGGAAAAAAATTCCAGTTACGTCATTTGGTAGGACAACTACGAGGGAAGATTGAGACCGCAGAGTTTTGGCACTGTGTGATCTGAAGTCTCCCAGTGTCAGCGAGTTCATTGACTTATTTGTGCAATAAATTTAACCCTTTATCCTATTTGGTTTTTGAAGTGATATCACTAATAATGGTACTCCCAGGATTACGTTAAAAGTGACTTTCAGAAGTGTGTCCTTCTGAGACAGATCAAAGTTTCATCACATAAAAGCTCACTGGTACTATTTGCAAAAGCTGCTCCTGCTGCTGTTGGATGTGATCAATGTTTTCCTGCCTAACTCTGTGAAAGCTGGGTGTTTCTTTTTGACATTTTGGTTGATCTGGAAGTCTTTTAATGGAGCAAGGCACCAGGACAGACCTGCCATTTGGAGCCATGTGCTCCAGTGTGGGGACTTAGCCTGATCTCAGTGACCACAGCACTATTTCCTCTGTGTGACACAAGTGAAGCTCTGAACAATTTTGATATGAGTTTGATTATTTGAAAATCCTTTCCTAACATTTATAAGCGCGTTTGATGGCAAATAGTATAGGTGGAGACTAGGTCTTCTGTTTCAAGGAAACTCTGATTTTTCTTTCTCAACTGGAAAGGAAAAACTACCCTTTCCAAGTGAAATTCCCAGAATGCAGATGAATGAGACAAAATGTTTGGTCTGAATTTAAATCTTTTGTAAGTGAATTTTGTTTCAAAAGTCCATTTCAGGAGAAGGAAAATAAAAGCTGGCATTCCAAAAAGACCAAATAAGACACATGAACTTCACAGTGTTTTGTACGTTTTCTTTCTGGGGCAAATAATATTAGGAGAAACAGATTTTTGAAAATGCACAAATTATGACAAACTTCTAACGTACTTTAATGAGATCTTAGTAACCAGCTACTTCTCTAAGTGCAGCCTTAGGCTGAATATCCAGGCAGATTTTCTGGAATGAGCTGCCAAATGCACCTGGAGAGCCTAATCTTGAAGTCGAAGGTAGAAAACAGTAGCAGAGTTATATCAGACTGGAATACTTTGGAAAAACCCCGCTGTTTTAGGGGGTGTTCAGCTGTTGTGAAGGCTGAATCTTCCTTTTCAATGTTTGTTTTTGGGATTGTCATCTTCTGGTTCCCTCTTCTAACTTCCTGAACCATATTAGGTGGCTGCAGTGGGGTAGGGATTCTATAACAACTTCATTTATACTGAAGAATGGAGATAGAACATTTAAGTAAGAGAATGAATAATTCAGTTGCTAATTGAGTATGCTGTTTCTATTATTGTAGTGTTGCATGTGATATATGATGTTCCCTTTATATAATGTCTTACAGGGATTTTAGTACCAGGTACCTCAAACTGCATGTCAGAAGCCAATTATGAGCCTGGAATACAGGAAAATGGGGATTTAAGTCAGCTGGATGAACACGGTCAGGACTCTGTCAGATGTGGTGTTTTGGGTTGGTTGAAGCTGAGAGATAGAAGCGTGCACTGTGACTGCTTTTTGTGAAATAGAGTGAATTTCTCCTGCTTCAAGTACAAACATAGCCTTAAGAGTATGTAAAATTCAAGAGTGTAGGTCCTGAAATCCCATGAGTTTCAGATTTTAGAGCCAGGCTTTTCCTAATTTTCTTAAGGTTTGTGCACACGTGTGTATGTGAACTACAAGTAGAATGACAACAGCAGCAAGCCCAGATTTTACTTTGGTGATCAATTTAGAAAATGATTATTTATTTTATAGCACCTGAAAATAAATGAGGTTCTTGAACGGAAATTGTATGGAAAAGGAGATTAGAGTGCAATGAAGGATTTGACAGTTCAGCGAGGAGAGATTGTGGGGGAAAAAAATGGGTTATGGAAATTGGAATATGTGGTTACTGAAGCTAGTGTGGGTGGCTAGAAATAATTTTGCATGTGAAGTGTATGTACATACTTTTTTTGAAAAGCATGTGAAAAGAGCGAATTTTTATTTTAAGGATAAATGCTTCTCTTAGAAATCTTGTTTGAGATCTGTAGATGAACAAGAACTCAGAATTATTTACTGAGCAATGGATTTTTTGAAAAAGCCAAGTAAAATGCACTCCTCATGATTGGTCATCTTTGTATGACTGAAGCTTTTGTGTCTTACACTGACATTTTTCCCTTTCTTTATTGGACAAATATGTGAGCAGCTCAAGCCAGTTGGAATATTCCTTTGGAAACACGACTTGGAAAGAAATAATTTCATTGTCAAATAAAAACTGATGAGGAAAATTCCTGGTTTTATTGAAACTAACAAACAAACAAAGCAATGTAAAGGCCAAATAATTATTTCTGTTTGGCTCATGATAACTGTAACTCAAACATTTTTGACTGAATTCTGTTGAGGGCCAAATATTTCCCTTGTTTCAGTGGATGAAACCCAAATCTTTTTGTGCAGAACCAAAATAATCCTTCTCTGGACTATTTTTGAGTGTACAAACATTTGGATTTCCTAGTAATGCAAATTCTTATGCATTCCCTGCAGAAATGGGTGGACATGGTCATGCAAACAGATAACTTAGCAACAACTGTGAGTTGCCTGACAGAGTTTACCTGACATAAATAATTAATTGCTAATCAGACAAATTCTTTTTCTGAAAGATTTGCTTTGGATACCATGTAGACCATAAAACATGGTGCAAAAACTCTCAGCTGTGTCTTCTTTACTTTGGACATGCTGAGACAGCTTTTGAATTTTTGTGGGCTGTAGGGAAGGAGAGCTTTATGTGCAGAGCTGTCAGATATCTCAGGTCTGCCTAGGCCTGACAATATTAATTACATAGAAGGAAATTGAGATTTGCCCATTTAGAGATCATCTATCATTTTCAGAACTAAGCACCTGAGGAGTTCTCACATGAAAGTTAAGGAAGGTAAGGAGAGTCAGCATAATAGTGTGTGATTGCAAGATAATGAAAGGTGCTGGGCTTCAATCACAAGAGGTCTATCTACCTGTCTGGTAAAGAGGGGTCTTCAGCATCCAAAGTGCTGAGACAGCTGGCCCTGCAGTCTGCTGGGAATGCAGTGCCGTTCCCCCTCCATGATCCATGAGGAACTCAGATGCCTTGAAGTTAGCTGGACCAGAAACATGGGACGGGTGAGCTTACTAATGAAAGAGCTTGTCTTTGTGGCCATGGGGTGGGGTTTGCATGTCTGAGTTGGTCTGGGAGGGGGGTCATCTGGGTGTGGTCCATGAAGGGATGGAGCTTATGGACCCTGGAAGTGCTGCTGTGAGTCTCTGTACATTCCGCTGCATCGAAAGGATGAGGCAAAGCCAGACACAGGCACACCAGCACTGTATGAAGTGTATGAAGGCAGAATTTGAGGGGCTGAGGTGCAGGGGCAGCCAGACTATCTGAGCTTGCAGAGGTGCATCTAAATTACCAGGTGCCAGGTAAATCTGCTCAGATTGAGGGTCAGGTCCAAAGTTGAGATCACCCCCCCCACAGACCTGAGGCAGTACCTGTGACTTAGCTACCCTAGCAGAATAAAAATTTTACTTCTATGACCATTATACCTTAGCACACATACAGCTGGGAGGTTGCAGCTTCTGTTGCAGATTTTTGCACCTCACTCAACTAATAATATGTCTTTTTAATGACTGATCAAGCAGAAGAGCCATTTAATGCACCTGACCAGAGACAGTTGCTGAGGTGCAGCTCTTAGCCTTGTTGCCAGTGCAGCTGTGCCATGCGTGAAGGTGCAAGGGCCACCTTTCCTCTTAGGAGGCTTTCAGCATTTTGGGATCATCCTTTTTCTGTGCTCCTCTGGTGGGCAGAGCAGCCAATCTGCTCCAGGAGTGCAGAGCAAAATGCCTTTCCAGGGTCCAGTGTTTTGGGCTCTGCATCACCCCTTACAGTTAGGCTAATGCCCTGATAAAAGTTGGTAACACACAGTGTCCTTGTTATCACTTAATAAATGTTGTTTTGCAGGGAATCTGCATGCTGACTCCAAAATACAGTGTGCTGTGTGTTGCACTTTGGAGAAGGGCAATGCTAAGGTGAGACCAAATCCAAAGCTTCCTCGTCACTGTTATCCATAGTGAAGAGCTTTTGATTAATTCTTGATGCATGTTTTGCTGACTATAATAGGTGTGATCAAACTCCATTTGCCTGAGTTTGAAAAATGCGTATTGGTGCTGGAGGTAATGGGGCATAAATCTTACACCATGATGGCCTCCGTATTACAGAGCTGGGGCAGGCTCTGCAAAAAACTATTGACTCCTCTGCTAGCATTTTAATCTCTATCATAACTAGCTGGTTATTGGTGGGAAAAAAACTTTGAATTCCAGAAAAAAAACATGTTACACTTCAATATAATCAGACATGAAGAATATTGAACAGGGCTGAAAGCTCCTGCTAACTGTGAAAGGCTCTATTGCTCCACATTTTGGCTACAGCTGAGGTATTTGAACTAATAAAATAATAATGAACAGCAATTATAAAGAGTAATAAGAATAACAGCTGCTGTCATTCAGGAGCTGTGTGATTCTTGAGAGTTACAGCCCCCCAACACTTTCTCATGTGGAGATTCACAGCTCATATCAGGGTGAATCCTCCAAGTACATTGCAATGTGCTTAACACAGATTTCTACAACCAGCTACTGGAAGGACCAGAAATGTGCAGCCACATCTGGGCCAGGAAAAGTCTTTCTGCAGGAGCCTGAGAACTGCTTTTCTTTCTGACTGATGCTATAATCACCAGGATATCCAGTTTATATGCACAGGAATAAATTAAGTATTTAAATGTTTCAGGCACAGACAAGTGAAATTACTTCTGGAGACAACGTAGCACTAACAGGGGCAGGTAAGAAGTCCTGAGTTCTTGAATTTTTGCACTGCACTTAATCCTTCATATGACAAACCTGGCCTTTTTAAATCCAAACGAGAACACATTTTATAAGCAGGTGGCCATGAACATTATTTCTGTATTGGAAACAAGCTGTGCCTATTCGTTGTGAGCTACAGTTTTATTACTGACTTGGGACTGATATTACTGGCATTTGACATGACCACATAGCAATACTGGGTGCCAGGTCCTATTCTGATTTGCTTTTGATGACAGGTATTCCAGCTTCACTCTGGCTAGCTCAGACCCAGTTTGGGGCAGTTTCCAGTCCTGTAGTCCTGTCAAGGTATTATAATATCATTGCAACAGCTTCTCACTGGCACTTAGCAGTGGAGCACACGCCAGAGATTCATGTGAATCATGAGGAAATGGTTCCCACTACTGAGTACATTAAGTTAAAGGAGAAAGCAATTTCCATAGTAACCACATATGGTAGGTCAGATGGTGACTTTCCAGATTTACCACCAGTGGTTTTGATCCTGAATTATTTATACAGTGAATTTAGCTTCTCTGGTCTTCTTGGCATGTTGCCTGTGAATCTCCATGTTAACATGTGGGAGAAAAGGGAAGTGTTATATGTAGTGCCAGAAAGGCTTAGACTTGATGTTTTTATTCATACATGAAAAATTGCTATTCTCATAGTAAGTATCAATGCAAATAACAGTGAAAACACTTGGGCTCACTAATCTAAGTTTTACTACAGACTCTGCAGTATACATTGATTTGAATGTTTTAGGTGAAGCTGGTAGCAGTTGTATCCCTGTATCACCAAATAGTTTTCCAATCTAAGGCCTGCTTTTCTTACTTGAAACTCCTTCAAACTTAAAATACTTTCGCCGAAATTCATCAGTTTTTCTGTTTCCTTGGACTGTGATTTTTTTTGAAGGAAATTTCAGCCTGTTGCAGTCCTAATTTCGGGGTGAAGTATTGCATGAGTATTGTTCATGTCAAAGTTTTTGTAAAACTGTTTTGCTGAGAAACTTGATTACTTCTAGTCTTAGGAGCAAGCAACTAAAATGGTCTTAAGATCATTATTTGTTTGTTCTCAGGAATTGTAGCCAAACTTAGTAAATGTATAATTTTTTTCTTAATTTAGTTATCTGCTGCTTTACCAACCCTCTGAGCTTGTTATGACTGTGGAGTCCAACCTATCAGATTTTACTAATAGAAGACCTGGAGAAATGAGTGACATGATATTTCATAATCTTGTGGACACTCCGTGCAGAATCTGGTATAAAATAGTTCTGAAACCTCTGTTGTAGGTAACTTCTTCCGAAACTCACTGTCAGAGTAATAGCCAGCTCTGCATCAAAGAGAAGAGCTTCCTGCTAATGTGGTTGAAATCTGTGTCCCAACCTAGCTAAGGCACCTCTACATTCCCCCACTATGGTGTTTTGGTTTTTGCTGGTGGTGTTTTGGTCAGTAGGGTTAGCTGAGGGCACTGTTAAACATGAATTTCTTTTATGCTTTGTCATATCAGGTACTACCCCTGGGCCATAAGGGGTGCCAATTGTCTCCTTTGCCCAGGGGGTTTATGTCAGGGATACTCTCAGCCAGACTGGCTGCTCTCATGTACATAGGAAAGAGTGGATAAGTCATCCCCTGAAAGGAGCAGAGGCTGCTGAGCCTTTCTGGATCACTCATCATCATGGGAAAAATCAGTGCCACTATGGAGATCCCACAGAGACAGGCAGTGGCAGAAGCTGAGGGATGGTCCAGTTTCTACCAGACAGCAAAGACTCAGGCTAGGAAGGTCCTGCCAGGGAAGATACCCTGCAATAAGAATGCAAAGCTGTCCTGACCAGTGTGAACCCGATGTATGTTAGTTGTGGGCAGGAAGTAAGCACGCCACTGTGAATAGGTGTGCTGGGACCCAGTTGTGGGGAACTACCACAAAGGCATACAGCTGCCAAGAAATCAGAGACAGACATCATCCAATTGTGCCTCTCTAACTGAGGCTCATAATAGTGTTTGAAACCAGAAATGCATGGTTACCAGCAAGGTCCATATGCTGCCTTCCGCCCCTTGCCATGGAGCTGAAGGGATCAGGGCCCCCATGGCAAGTTTTTAGTAAGAAGAATTAGCTTAAAACATAAACTAGATGATCTTTAAGGTCTCTTTCAACCCAAATTATTCTATGATATCTGAACAGTCGTGTGCCTTGATTTGAAGCACATAAGAATTGTTCTCCAGAGCTGCTGAACTCTTGATGAGAATGCATCACTGAATTCTTCTGTGTTTTAGCTTCTTCTTTCAGTGATGGAGAAAGGGATTCAGAATGGGTCAAGACTGGATGGCCATCCTCCTAGTGCAGGTGCCAAGGGTTAGGTGGGACAAATGCAGGCTGAGAGTTGTCCTTCACATACCAGTTCTGTTCCACAATTTCATATGTTGGATTATTCTATTTGGTACTTTTTTCATATAGTCACCTCACCTTTTCAAAATCATCTTCACCAAAGCCAGGGCCCAAATGAGTTACTGATTAGATGAGAGATCTAATCCAGAAAAATATGGACTGGGAGAAACCTCTAGACTTCATGTGTCCCAACCTCCTCTTCCAAGCACAGGGCCTTGAAATCAGAGTGTGCTGCTCAGGGGCTTGTTCAATCAAGTCTTGAATTTCGCCAGTGCTGGAGATTCCTCACCGTCTCTGGATACTTTCTCCACTGCTGAACTGTACTCACAGTGAAATATTTTTCCCTTGTGTCTCTTTCGAATTTCCCTTGATTTGCCTTGTATCTGTTGCCTTGCGTCTCTTCACCCTTCACCTCTGAGAAGAGATGGACTTCACCTTCTGTCCCATTAGATAGTACAGAGAGCTGTAAGGTCTTTCCTGAGCTGCTGCTTCTGACTGAACAAGATTATCTCAGTTTCTCTTCCTGTGAGGAGGAGGTAGTGAGGTAGTGTGCTGTAGTCCCCAGCTACCTTGGTGGCCCTCTGTGGGACTTCATCTGGTCTGTCAACATCTGTATTGTTTGGAAGCCCAAGGCTGGCCACAGTTTTCTAGCTGTGACTACACCAGTTCTGCAGAGAAGGGAAGGATCTCTCTCTTAACCTGCAGGGCTTCAGTCTGGCAGCAGCTCAGAAGGAAGTTGGGAAGGGTGCACTGCTGACTCGATTTCATTTGATGTTCACCAGGGTCCCATGTCTTTTTCTGCAAAGCTGCTGCCAGGCTATCTGTCTCCCAATCTGTACAGCTGTGTGAGGCTGCTCCATCCCACTTGAATGATGGACGAGAAGTGCAATAAATATCCCGGTATGTAGGTGACCAGGAGGCTGGGAGGAGTAATGCCAGTCAGAGTGCAGGGGGCTGATATTTGGCTTCTACCACCACAACACCTTAATCTGTACAAAAGCCACGGTATGACCCGCTGTTAAATGGTGAAACAATGGTGCAGAAACACTGTCAGTGGCTCATCTTGCTTTCTGTAATGCAGCAGGTCCCACCCAAGTTTTGCAGCTGTCCTCGGGTTTCCTCCTTTTTCCACTAGAGGGACCCAAATGCAAACAAAAGCTCTAATTTACCAGCTGGGGAAAAGTGTGTATGGGGTCATGTACATAAGCATTGAACGAAAGGCAGTATTTTCTCCTTGTTGGTATTTGTATTAAGGACTCGATTTACCATTCCTTGTGTTCGAGCTGGAAATGCTCAGAGATTTCAAGATAAGACCTGGGATCCCTATTTCAGAACTGATTTTTTTTCAAGGCTTGAATATCTCAAATATTAATAGCTAAAATAGCTGCAAGACAAAGAAAAGCCTTGACACTACCCAGAGTGTGTCCTTTTCTGGGCAATGCATATTCCATTTTCTTGGTCCGTTTTACTGTGACCTCTCTGTTGTGGCTCCCCGACGCTTCTCTTTTCTGCCAGAGGACGGCAGAACATGTTTTCTGCTTCAGCTCACTGAGGGGAAGCAGGGAAAAAAAAAAATTCACTGCTCTTTACTTAGTGTTTGCAACCTATTAGAAACAAAAATTCTGAGGGATGGGAATATGGGTCTTCTATCCCAGACCTTTGAAAAGAAAAGCAAAGGAAAAAAAATGCTGAAGGGAAAAAGATAATAGTTTCTGTTTTTTGGTGTCATAGTGGAAAAAGCATAGGATTAACTCTTCCTCCCCTCGCCCAAGCTTATTCACAACAAGATTGACTAACAAAGGCTGCTTTAACTTCAAAACACTGCTGATTAGCTTCAAGTCAGCTGAATAAATGTCCTGCTTGGGGAGCCAAATCTGAACTACATACTAGGGAAGGATGAGACAAAGCCTATATTAAAAACCTGAGTTTCCTTATTCTTTTTTTTTTTTTTTTTTTTTTTTCTCACTTGGAAAAAGAAATAGCTAAACATGTGAGTGTGGCTTAACCTTATGCATCCACCGGCTCTACCAAAACCCAGCCTTTAATGTCTTCTAACTACAGAAGTGTTTAACAGAGGAAAAAGGTTTTATCACTGCCTGGGCTGCAAAAAGCAGCTTGGTTGCAGAAAGTTGTGACCATTTGTCCTGGTCCAGCAGGACTGCTTAGAGTTTTCTCTCAGGACATGTCCTGCTTGGTAACAGACTTAGTTTCATTGGAGGAGTCCAGGAACAAAACACTCTGCTTTAATGACCAGGTACCTGAGCAAGCAGGATGGGAGGGGAGCAGTCAGCTGGACTTTTAAGCACTGATTGTTTGCTCTGGTGTTTTGTCGTGCCCCTCTCGATATCCTGTTGTGAATTGCCAGGCTCATATCTGTCCTTTTCTCACTCTTCTGTCACTGGGAGGTTTTCTCCTGCCCTTCCCCAGCAAAAGCCTCTCTACCCAGCCACTCACCCATTTTCTGCTCACCTCTTATCAAGGTTAAAAGGGGAAGATGTCAAAGGTTTCCACAAATAGATCCTCTGGGCAATGTTCTTCCTGTTTGCCATGTTATTTAAACCAACCCTTCTTTCTGTCAATCTTGGCAGGTCAGAGAAATGATCTTGGGAAATACAACTGAAGAGGAGGAGGATGTTCTGACCAATGGTACAGAGTCTGTAAAGGGAGAGAGGGAGGGAGGTTTAAGCACATCTACCCTAAGGTCAGGCATGGCTCCACCATGCCCATTTTCACTGCCATTTCCTCATCTGTGGACAAGCTCAGATTGAAAATGCTGGAGCTCTCTGAGGGAAAGACAATGGACAGTACCTTCACAAAATTTCTCCTTTTCCCTGCTGACACTCTGTAGTGGGTTGGCCCTGGCTGGGTGCCAGGTATCCACTAAAGCCACTGTCTCAATCCCCTCTGCAACTGGACAGAGGAGAGGAAAAAAAAAAAACAAACCAGCTAAGGATTCATGAGTTGAGATAAGAGCTGGGAGAGGTCACTTACTGATTACCTTCACAGGCAAAAAAGACTCAAAGTGGGGATAGTACTTTATTTATTACTAACAGAATTTATTACTAACAGAATCAGAGCAAAAGAGTGAGAAGTAAAATAATCTTAAAAAAACCTTCCCCCCACCCCTCTTTCTCTCTGTCTTCCCCCTTCTCCCCCCCAGTGGTGCAGGGGGACTGGGAATGGGGCTTACAGTCAGTTGTTGTTTCTGCCTCTGTTCAGAGAGGAGTCCTCCTCCTGCTCCTGTGGGGTCCCTCCCATGGGAGACAGTCCTTGATGGACCTCTCCAGTGTGAGTTCATCCCTTGGGCAGCAGTTCTTCCCAGGCTGCTGTCCCGTGGGTCACTCCTCCATGGGGTGCAGTCATTCACAAATGAACTGTACCAGCATGGGTCTCCCACAGGGCCCACAAGTCCTACCTGGGAAAAACCTGCTCCAGCACAGGTTTCCCTCTCCATGGGCTGCCGGTCTCCAGCAGGACCACGCTCCATCCTGGGCCTATTGCCAGCTGGTGTTCTGTACCCAAACCCACTGCTTCTTCTTTTGTTTTCCTGCAGACCTTTGTATTTCTCTCCTACCTGACCACTACCTGTTGCACACACTTCTCTCATAATCTGCTGCTGACAGTTTTCTGTTAGGCATAATTTCCTGACCATCTTGTGTATAACGTAGACGTGCTGTAAATTTGGAGATTTATGTGGAGTCGTATGAACTGTGCTCTCGAGACGCTTGAAAGAAAAACATCGAAACAAACAATTTTGGCAGAAAAAGTACAGTTGAAGAGCTGTAAGGTCAATCTCCAAGAAGTAGTTAAAGCTATTCAGTGTGAGTTAGTTAAGATGAAACATGCCCTTAGCTTTGTCACTGCTTGGAACTGAGCCATCAGTGACTATAAGTGCTATGACGTGGAATTGGGTGGCAGCTTGATAAGAAAACCCCCTGATTTGCATCATACTCCTACTTGAAATTCACCATTATCTGGAAGCCAAGTGGGCTTGGAGAATCCTGAGCATCCAGGGCTTTGCAAAAAACTGGCAGAGCTGAAATACCTCTGAGCAGCAAGAGTGAAGTCTTGTTTTGAGGCATGCCTGCCTTAAAACTTGTTCCTGTCTCTGTTCTTTTTTTTTTTATTATTATTTTAAATTTCTCAAAGTATGATAGTTTGCAGAAGAATTTGAACTCAACAGTCACAGACACACAGACAGATTTCTAAACAGTGAAAACAAGCAAGTCATTAGTGGTTTTTGGATCAGGGTCATAATCCTAATGACCCTTCCAGATCTGCTGAGCCACTTGGTATTGGAATTAGTCTGGTACCGTTTGGCACTGGCACAGTCCTAGTTACTGTGTTACTGTGTTAGGACTGGTCTTTCCTGATCTTACAGCAAAACACTTCCATTCCAGTTGGACTGTCTCAGCTCCTGTCCTCCTCAGCTGGTAGTGTTGGGGGTTTGCTCTGGGCAATTTTCTCTCACTCCTTCTCCAATTGCTAGGTCCCTGCTACCAGCTTTGCCAGGCTGGGCAGGACTGAGAGCAGAGGGACTGATGGTGCTGGTGACTCTGTCTGTAAAGTCTCTTTAGATGCTGTGCGAAGAACAGCAGTGTCCAAAAGGGAAGAAGGAAAAAAAAAAAATCTCCATTTTAAAAGAAGGAAAATGTTAAAAAGCAAGTTCTTCTCAAGAGCCATAGCCATGCTGAAGCCTTGATTTCACGTAGATGAACATGTGCCCATGTACATCTGTGTGCATCTGTGCCCTCACTGGGTCAGCATTAACCCAAGTTGGCTTGTGGAAAGAGTCTGCACTAATTGACGGATCAACCACCATAGATCCTTGCTAAAACAGCTGACACATGTGCAAGAAAGACTATATGAAGAACTCACTGAGTGTGTCCCATGGGTCAGTTCTTATACATGAAACATAGTTAGAGGCTGACTGAGGTACTGAGAGTACAGGGTGAAGGCTGAGGCTGTGACCTCCTGTGCAATGTAGCGTAATTTGAAAGGCAGGGCTCTCTCTGACTTTGCCAGGGCCTGCCCTCCACCCTGAACATAATATCTGAGATGCTGTACCTCTAATCTTCTGTAGCATCTCAGAAGCAGAGCTGAAAATATTTATCACTAATCCATTCAAAGGTTTCTGCTGAAGGCAGAGTATATAGAGATGTTTAAAAACTTGGAAGGCTTGAGGTCAGTTATTCCTACTTAAGTCTTTGGAATAATTTGCATGTGAAATAGTCATGCTGCTTTTTCATTTGTGGGCTGCAGTGAGAAGTTTTGAAATAATTTTAGGGTATGTTACCTTTGTCTCAAAACTCTAGATCTTTACAGGTTTGCTACAGCAACTTCCACATACCCACGACTGGTCTGACATTGTTATAATTTTTGTGGTGGTCAGGAGTTTGGTTGTTTTTTAAAAAAAGTATTTAGGCTGCATCAGACATCTTTTTACAGCAAGGAAGGTTCAAAACAATCGGATAATGGAAAGAACAGCAGCTCAAGACACGTTCATCATAAAGACTTCAAAATAGCCAATTAGTAAGACAACCTTCATTATCAAGTGGTTTTCTTTGTAAAAATGTGTTTCATAGTGGATGATCTCTCGTGGAGGACAGCAAGACCACTTCTTGGGAGAGGCAGACAAACTCGGAAGAAGCAGGCAAGCAGGGATCACTATGTTTAGATTTTCTAATGTTCATCAAAATAAAATGTTTCATACTTACAATGTTGTTGATTGCCAAGTAGTTATGTTGGGTTTTATTTAATGTGGTTACTAGTATTCTCTCTTTTTCGAGGGTCAGCAAATGAAAAAAGAATCTTCAGTTTCTCCTTTGTTGAAACCAATTTAGAACTCTCTCTTGATCTTACTGTAAAAAGGGTGGGGCCAATATTAATTCCATGTGATAAATAAATAAGAGTGCTGTGGAAATGTTTTTTGAGCTGGCATTGTTTTGAAGCTTTGATGGAAAATAGTCAGTGATGACTGACAGGCTGAGGTCAAGATCATTATATATGCTATTCATTGTGTTTCTTATTGCCAACTAAAAACACGATGGTATTCCTGTTTTTGAGATCCTTTTCACCTACTGCTATTCGTAGACAAGGAACAATTATTGCAGTTTCTCATAACTGAATGCCAGGAGAGATATCAGAAAATTTCATTTTGTTGCTGCTTTAGATTACAGAATAAAATTACTTGCATATGTAATAAGGTTACTGATGCCATGAGAAAATGATTTGTGACTCATGAGAAAACTTCTTAGCCAAGAATATACAAAGATAATTGGGAAATGATTTTTCCCCCTATGTGGCAAGACATGTCAGCCATATATATCTCACCACATAATTGGCAGGAAAATAAAGCAATTTTATAGTCTTGTATTGTGCTACAATATGTTGGTTATTGTAAACCTTTGCAATCACTGAATTACAAGGTACCAAAGAGAAATGAGATTCAACAACAATAGTTCAGGACTTTACTCAGCTGTGAAGTACCTCTAAAACTCTGAAAGTATCCCAGTTTTCACACTCTCACATCCATGACTTTTCCCCTGACAATGGTCAGCCTAAAAGCAGCAGGCTCAACCCAAATGTGTTAGGTTTAACTCTGTGTGCTTAGATCAGTTAAGTTTGTACATGCACTGCCTATTTGTCCAGAAATTTCCATACATGAAACCATAGTAATTAAAACACTTTAACAGCACTAATCTTCCAATCCAGACATTGTCAGAGGCATTTTCCATGTTTCAGTAGGGTAAGAACAGTCTAATCTCCTCTTTGAGAGAGCTAACCTCTTAAATCTGGAGGAAGTACCAACTCAGTGCTAATGTTGCCAGTCTTCGGATGATGCAGAAGGCATTCGCCTTCCTCCAACCTAGGAAGTATGTTTGGGTTGATGAAGTTTTTCCTGGCATTGCAACGCTTTGCTACTGGGATGACAGCATGTGCTTTCATCAGGAGGATATTCTCATGATTAGCCCCATAGAAATGTGACTAACACGTAAATAAGATCTGTAAAATGCATGTGCCACCCTGAAAGCTCAGAACTTGAGATTTTAATAATTTAAATTTATAAGAAAACTAGTCAGTTTGAGAACGATGGCCAGCTGCAGTGACATATCAGGCTTGAAGTCCTCAAGATCACCTGTTACAAAATCTAAACCATGTTTTTTCTTATTAGGAGAGATATACATAATTATTTAAACTCACAGTAATAAAGCTATAGTTCTCAGGGCTGGTTGACAAAGGAACCATAAGTAAGGAGAACTAATCCATCTTGGGATAGGGAGAGTTAGCAGAAAAAGGTTATACCATTTTTTTTTTTTTTCACAAAACCCTTGCTCCATGCAGTGTATAGGCTGAAAAATAATAACTGAGATGGTGTGGGACTGAATGCTGTTGTCTGTAGGGTCCAAGCCCCATTAGCTGCAAAATTCGACAAGTGTGGATGGAGCAAATAAAGGGATTTCAGAGAGAGAAAGTGTGTCCCAACGTTTGATGCAATTGAAGGCCACCCTGAGGAGTTGGATTCTTGCCTGAGAGCGTCACACGTGACACTGAACTGAGCTTTCCCCAGCAGAAGGATGTGGCCCTGCCGCTGGTGCCAGAGATGGCTGGTTGGTCACCAGTAGGTGTGATCCTGGGGATCAGGACTTCCTGCTGCTGGAGAAAACTGAACACTGTGCTTCCCTGATCCCAGGAGGATGGAATGCAGGAGAGAAGAAGGGAGCACTAGTGTAACTTTCTGGTGTTATCCAAGGTGTCAGGGCAGCAAGCCTGCTCAGGTCAGTGCCATGGATCCAGGGAACATCCATGCTTCTGACCATGCATCTGAAATGGACTAAAACATCTGGAGCAGTGTTTGGATCAGGCTAATGTCACCTATTGCCAAAATTTGGGCAAATTTTTGCTAGGCACCTTAGCCTATGGACATGTGCAGGTGAAGACGAGTTGAGTTGACTTGCAGAAAAACCCAGGAACAGCAGCTCAATCCCCACCAAGGTGTGGCAGAATTGGAAATTGAAGCCAAATTCCCAGGTTCTCCTTTGCCTGTCCTTGGAAAGTGAAATGCTTCATTTCAAAAAAATGGTTTGTGGGCTGTGCCCATGCAGGACACTGCAATGGACCCAGAAATGCTGGTACTTCACCCTCTCTATTGATTACTGATAGATGAGCCATTTCTTACCTGGGAATGTAGGACATGCACATTTGAAGATCCATTGTTGGATACATCAAAAAGGTCCTTTTTGCTCTGACTTCTGCTTTATTTTTCTGAGTAAGTGAAAAGTGAATTTCTCAAGTTGGATATTATTTAGGCCAAATAAATGCAAACCAGAAGGGAAATAAAAAAAGAATAGTAGTAAGGATCATCCACCAATGTGTGGCTGAATACTGCGGTCGGAGAATATTACTCTCTTAAAAGAGTTAATGAAAGACACCAAGACACTGTTCATTACTAGAGCAATCAGCAAGCCCACACTCTGATTAGGAAAATTCACGGGAGTGGTGGGGAGGGGAAAAAAGAAAGAGTAGCCTAAACTTCTGATGCCAGAGCTTTTATGCCTTCGTATCAGCTCCAGCAGTTTTCTGGCTGCCACTGGTAAAATTCTTTGGATATCTCCTGATGTTTCTTCCCGCTTAGCTCAGCATCATGGGTGTTGCACCTACCGGTTTTACCATGTCCTACTTCTGCCCTATCTTCATGCTGTCACTCTTCTGACCTCCATCCACCTCAGTGATGGACTAGGCCTCTTTAAACAGAATGGCCATGTATTGTTTTCCTTTTGCTCAACACCTTTTCCTGTGACCCTGTTTGTCCAGCTGTGCTCAAATGTCACTGCTTCCAGGGGACATTCCTTCCCAGAAGCCAATAATTCAGTGTACTTTAAATTAGGCACCCACTTTATGGTGAATGGAATCACTTGACTGAGGATGTTGTCTGAGACTCTCTTCAGTAGCTCATAC